>NC_081797.1:4579390-4733091 GCF_963082965.1 Carassius carassius | reverse complement strand
AAAATAGAATACTAGTTTACTACGTAGTTAATACTATGCATTATATACAGCATTTGCATGCTGTTTTTTTTTTTTTTTTTTTTTTTATAATAAACTCACTTCAACTTAAAAGTAGTATGCTACTGTTGTCACATGAGCTGCCATAGGAGATTAAACAATGCAGACAGTGAGTAACAGTACTATCATGCTATTTTGATGTTAATCTTATGGATAAGAGTTCATGTAAAACTTTTTCTGATTTCCCCTTTCCCTTAGACGCCTGTATCAAAACAACCTCCCAAACAATCCAAAAAAGAGAACAAGAAGGAGACGCAGGAAATGTCTTTGCTGGATTTTGGATGACTGTGAGTAAAACCACTCACACATTCAAGATCAAAGACACATGCTTGAATGTTAAAGCACAATTTGTCTTTCTCTCTCCCAGTTGAACCAGCTCCAGCATCGGCTCCAGTGACTCCAGTTAACTTCATGTCCAGTAGTCTGGTGTCTGATCTGGAGGGTTTGTCACTGACTGACACTATTTTAGCACCTACAGTGAGTTTTGGGCCAAAGAACAATTGTAAATGTACAATAAATACGGCAGAAATATTGTCATAATTTTGCAGAATAAGTCTGCAGAAAAAAGTTATTTTCTCTTTATAAATAATTATTTTGTTTATTTTTTTATGCACCTCTTTTTATTTTTTTTCAGAATACAAAAAAAGAAAATTTTAAGCATAAACATTTTTGTTTTTAAATATTGCATTTAAGACCTTTTTCATTTTATATTTTACATTTTGAATATAAAGTTTAAAACAACAGCAGTTACTTTAAATATAAATCTTTTGTAACATTATAAATGTTTTTACTGTCACTTTTGATCAATTGAATTCATCCTTTGCTGAATAAAAGTTAATATTTCTTTTCAAGAAAAAAAAAAATTTTCTGACCCCAAACGGCACTGTATGATATAATTGATTCGATATATATAAAAACTCTCTTCTGTTTTCTCACAGACAATCACTCCTTCTGGTTCGATAAAGATGTATGAGCTCCTACATCGTATAACAGGTGAGGGTCTTGCGGTTGAGTATTGCTTCAGCCGGCAGCCCTTCAGTCCAGACCCTAACATGGTGGCCGTCCAGATCCAGTTTACCAACAACACCAACTCTGAGACCAAAAACCTGCACATCGAGGAGCCCAGGCTGCAGTCTGGGATGAGGATCCGCGAGTTCGCTGAGATAGGTCTGCAATCCTGCACTGTATGAGATTTTCTAAACAAGCTTTTTCTACAACTACTTTAGGTTTATTTTTGTTCTGTTTGCATGCGTCCTTTCAGACGTGTTAGCAGCAGGTGAATCGGTTACTGTGGTGATGGGCATAGATTTCTGTGATTCTACACAAGCAGCAAACTTCCAGCTGTGGTGAGTGTTTAAGAAGAGCTAAATTATAAACTTCTATTTCCTGATGTCCACTTGTTACTCATCTCAGTTAACACCAGTAAAATATGGAGTGCCACAAGGATCTGTCTTAGGCCCTTTGCTATTTTCAATAGACAGAACTTTCACAGAAAATTCATAACTACCAGTAATAGTTCCATAATGTAATGGTTAGCAGTAGCAGAACATTCTTAGAACACATTTTTGTAAGCTAGTAAGTCACCTTGACATTAAATATAAATAGAATAGTCCATTTATGGTCGTAATTTAGCTTTTCATGGCCATTATTCGCCCTTACAATTAAACGGGCTGCATATTTGTTTCTGTAAATCACCTCCATTCATATAAATCATATAACAGTTTCTTGACTCCAATTCCAGGCATTTTTGTTTACTTTTTCAGTACTCACACCAGCAAGTTCTTCGCTTCCATCCAGCCGCCTGTCGGGGAGCTAATGACACCAGTGTTTCTGACAGAAAATGACTTCAAGAAGGAGCAAGGTAAGAGAATGTCAGCCCATCCTCGTTTTAGCAGTCCCAGTTGCTCTATAGATTTCTTTCATTTCTTTCTTCATGTCATTTCTTTCTTCCTGTGTAGCAGTGTCTCTCTGAAATTAATCTTCAACAGATGATATGACAGAGAGAGAAATTATGTCTCTCTTTTATAATTCATGAAATATAAATTTCATGTTCCATGGCTTTTCCTAATCTGAATTCTTCCATTGTGCATTAATACTAGATATTTGCGTAACCAGAATTTGGGCTTTTCGTACCTAAGACCCTTTTCTCGTGTACTAATTTGCATGCAAGCATGAGCTTCTTGCTAAACTCATTAAATCATTACTCTCTTACAATTCATTATTTACCACAGCGCAAAGTGTTGTGTATTATTAGCTTCAAAAGCATGTACAGTAAAGAAAATCCCTTGGAAGTGGAAGTAATACCAAAGTAGTACAATTTTTATCATAATACAGGAGGCGAATCTAAATCTAGGACAATTATAACCTGAAGTTAGCATGCTGCTAACAGCTCAGCATAAACGTTTGTCAGTTTAGAATTTAGGGTGTATGTTTTAAACTCATGTTTTCCTCTTCCGTGGGCTCATTTTGCCGCTGTTTGTTAGAGAATCTTTTGAATGGTAAGTTTATCTGATGTAGCTAATTAGCATAGCTCCTCCTCTTCCCCTATCGTTCCTGATTTGTTTACACAGACACACGCAACCAGCTAACAGAGAACTTTGGCTAATATTCTGACAAAGTTATGAAAAATTTTCTTCCAGTAATTTTAATAGAACACTTGTTAAAAGTTATCTTTAATAATGTTCTGAGAAAGTTAGCACAATGACGTTATTTATACATTGTTCATAGAATGAATTTTTTGTGAAACATTAGTCTAACATTTTTTTACATCTGTTAATACCTGTTTGAGAACGTTCAGAGAAAATTCATAAGTAATGTTCCCATAATGCTAAAATGGAACGTTCGCATAACAAAGAAAAAAAAATCAATTTCAAAACATTTGAAAAACTTAACGTTTTGGAAATTCAGAGAACACTGACATTTTTTGGAACATTGAGAGGTTTTCATAAGTTTATGGGAATGTTAGCCAAATGCTCTTGGATCATGTTTTTGTTAGCTGCACACCCCTTCCTGTTATTCTAGAAATGCTTTTGCTTCCAGCTGCTCTTCCCTCTTACCGCAGTCTCCAGCCTTGGCGACTGTTACCATGACTATACATTTCCTCATGGTATGTCAAGGTAACATTATGCCAGGAATGTGCCTTAGAAACACTGAACCTGTCCGAATGACCCTGAACCATCACAACACTTGTGAGGCCAGCACACTCAGCACAGCTCACAAAACCTGTTTTGTAATGTCTACATAGACAGCTACCTTCCAAGGTAGCATTATTAATACATTTTGAGCTTTTAAGTGACTGAACTGAAACATTTTTAGTGGGCTGCAGCTATGTTAATGCACAAGAGACCAGACACTGTTGAGTCCAATACTCTGACATTATCATTTGGCAAAGCTAGATACAATAAATTTAAGTACATTGAATTATTTTCAATTTATGCTTTTCAGCACATAATATATTTCACATTTTTCTTACACTGTTCATAATCTTGGTTGACCATTTAAAAATGTTGGTCTGTTGCTATGCATTCTGGGCATTGTTTCTACTTTTAGCTAAAACTAATAAAAAAAAATTTGGAAGTGAAATAAAGCAGAAATAAAATATAAATATTAGATGGAAAGATTTTAACATTGGAAACAACAAAAATAAGAAATGATGCCTTGTCACCTTACTAAAGTACTAAGTACTAAAATTACTAAAACTAAGACTGAAATTTAAAGCTAAACAGAAATATTAAAAAGAAAAGGCTCATAAAAATGACAAACAAAATTGCTAAAACTAAAAATCAAAAATGAGTTAATTAAGTTAATTCAAAATAGTAATAAATACCTTACACAAATATATATTTTTTTTATATGTATAATTATTTATCCGATATTTAGTATTATATTGGTTTTAGATTCTTTAATTTAGTGTGTCTGTTTTTTGGTTCTGGATCTTGGATATTGGTTGATTAAACAATAATAACCTGTATAAAAGATTAAAAATTTTCAGTAGCTTTCAGCTAGTCTGTAGCAACACGTCATAGGACAGTTTGATGGAGCACTGATCTGAAGATATGCTTTCTGTCTCTTTTCACAGGTAAACTGATGGGAATGAATGAAATCTCAGAGAAGTTGACACTGGGAGAGAAATGCGTGAACGAACATGCCATCGTTGAGAGAGTCACAGCCACCGCCAACTTGACCAGAGTACCATGCGGTTCAGATAAAGAGTGCAGGTAACACACACACATGAAGACAGTGGCCCTGTCCCAAATGAAAACCTTTGGAGTCCACAAAATCTTGCATAGACTGTTATGTGGTAAACAGCTGGGGGCGCTAGTGAGCATACTTTTGAACCAAAAAATGACAAATGGGATGCCCATTGGTCTTGTAGACAAAGTACATACTAACTGTCCTATTTGGGATGGGGCCTTTAAGTTTTAAAAATCAGACCTTAAAGGGAAAATTCTCTAATTAATTACTCACCCTCATGTCATTCCAAATCCGTAATACCTTTGTTGAGCTTTCTGACCCTGCATAGACAGCAACACAACTACCACATTCAAAGCCCAAAAAGGTAGTAAGGACTTTGTTAAAATAGTCCATGTGCCACGAATTGTTCAAGAAGCTTTGCAAATATTTTTTGTGCACGAAGAAAACAAAAATGACGACTTTGTTCAACAGTTTCTTCTCTTCTATGTCACATGGACTATTTGATCAATGTCCTTATTACCATTCTGGGCTTCGACTGTGGGACAGTAGTTTCCTTGCTCTCTATGGAGGGTCAGAAAGCTCTCGGATTTCATCAAAAATATCTTAATCTGTGTTCCGAATATGAACAATGGTCTTACGGGTTTGAACCCGACATGAGGTTAAGAATTTTCATTTTCAGGTAACCATCCTTTTAAGTAATTCCAGTATTCGTTGTATTTTAGAGGAATTTGTATGTTCATGTATATTTTATGTACGTTTGAGTAAAGGGTCCATTATTTGAGTATGTTAAACTCTTGAAATCTTTCTTTGCTTTGCTGTCTGTTTTTCTGGCCTGTCATCTTTTATAATCTCAGTACACCTCCTCCTCCTCCTCCTCCTCCTGCTCCTGTTTACAGATTTGCAGGTAAAACAGTGAGCAGCAGTTGTCTCGTGTTGGTCAACGTCTCTACGAAGGAAGGCGGCGGAGCTCAGCTGACGGTGAACTGCGAGAAGATGTTGATCGGCACAATGCTGGTTAAAGATATCATGCAGGCCCTGTCGCAGTGATGGCGCCCCCTACAGTCAACACCCTCCTACTGCTGCTTACCGCATTGAGTCGCATCTCTGTGTAGATATTTTCCCAATGTGGACTGGCTTGTAGCATCAAAAAAATACTTTGAACTTACATTAGAACAGCAACAGTAACATTCACAGCCCCTTAATCAGGATGTTCCTTTTATTTTCCTCTGTTGAATGTTACATGACATCAAAGACAGTTAGTAAAGACAGTTTTACACCATAAATTCTCCCGAATGAATGCACAAACCTGTGTCAATTTCAATTTAGAAGCTCTGTTGGATAAACAGTACATGGCTGACAGTTTTTGGATACCAGCTTGTATCCATCTGCTCAGTGAAACAAGTTTAATAATCATCTGAGTGATTCATCAGTAGAAACCCTGCGCGGTTTATTTTTAGTGTTTATCTTTCACATTTTCTGAATGTAATGTCTTACATCTGATGCCAGACCGCATTCCAAATGACAACAGCAGATTTTTTTCCAGAAACCACTTCAAAACTTGTTTTGAAAACATGAACTTTGTTCAACTCTCTAAAACATGTGCATTTTGGTTTCATGTTGGTTTTAGCAAAATCAAAAGCTCCAAAAACCATCAGGATGAATTCGGTCTTCAACATCTCTTTCCACTATAATGTATGTCTTATCTGTATTTGCGAATGTGTAACTGCTGAATTTAGGACTATAGACTGGTATATCACTCAACATCCATCAGCTTTTTGTTCTCTTTAAGCTCTCAGAAGAATACAGTATCTCACAATCCGGTTATTTTAGGTATTTTAATGCAGTCTGGAGCAGTTGATCCTGTTGAAGACACTGTTAGTAGTTAGTTTTAGACATTTTATAGTTATGATGATGTGCTTGATGGCATAAACCGGATCTTCCTTCCCGGAAATCCAGCTTTACTGACTCATCTCTGTGTGACTGTGGGAAATCATTTGTTGTTTGAATATTAATTCTCTATTTATTATAAAGAGTTTTAGATGTCAATAAAAGAGAACTTGCACACTAAAATTAAGATCTATTTTTTATTCAACTTTGTATTTATTTATTTTTTTATATTCGACCGGGTTAAGTTGTCACACTTTATTGGTTTATTTATAAATAGTTGCATAATAACTTAATGTCTACAGAAAGTAGGCCTAACTGAACGTTTTCATCGTTGTTGACAAAGAATACAGTTCACTGAACATACTGTTGTGACAACATGCCCCAATAGCGGTCACAGCAAACTTGTTATCAATTTAAATAAAACTATTTTTAGTATAAACATTTTTTCTAACATATCTGATCATGAATGTTACATAAAATGATCTACAGACAATTATTGTAATTAATGTTTTTTTTTCGTTAGTTTTTTTTCTTATGTTTGTGTGACAACTAGCCCCGCAATCCACTGACTGTATCCTATTTGGTCAGTGCGCGTGATTTGCTCGTGCTGGAGTCATGCACCTGTTTAATCCGAGAATGACTGAAACGTGCTCTGGTTTGAACCCTAACGTGTGGTTGAGCAGCAGCCTAACACTCGTTATGAGTTCAGCGTCCTGAACTGTCTTATTAAGTCAAAGGTAGCGTCTTTTTTGTCTTTTTGAGCAGCTCTAATGGATTTCTACAGGGTAAGAGACGGTCTATATGTGTGTAAAAGAGAGTTTTACACACTTTCAGTTTCAGTTTTTTAATGGCGCGAATTCTACATCAGCACCTAACATTCGCAGCTTAGTTGTGTGTGATGAACATAATGCAAACACAATGTAGACCTACAAAAATTGAGACAAACCATAAAAATCCAATTTACTTAAGAATAAACAAGATGAAGAGCACTAAGGCATAAAAGAAAGAAAGAAAAGAAGTAGTATTATTGCTGTCTAAATATGGAGCTCACTAGGTTAACATTAAGTGGAGTTTCATTGTTTGGTAGGTTGTCTTAAACTTGTTTATTTGTAATATTGAGGTAGAGCCAGAGGTCCTAGCAAGCTAGGCCTTCTCAAAAAGTCAAGTACAAGTAATGTTGCTCTTTGGTTTACTAGTTGCAAGCCGCCGTAAAGGAAATATGTCCAGCTAATATGAAAATTCTGGCACCTATTTGTGCATGTACCATATGTTTCTTTTAACAGAGAGAGAAAACGGACTGCAATGCTGCATATGGAGATCCTGGAGCTCACAGGCCCTTTGGGCTGTTCACAGGAGCCAATCCGCTAAACATTTGGAAACACATCACAGGTGAGATCCATAAACACACACACACACGGATTGGATGTAAATGTGATTGAAATAGGCTGTCATTACCTGCTTAATACATGTTTCTGGTCTTATTGTGAACAATTCATCACTGCCTGTTATTCCATAGGGCCAACATAAACTAACAATGAGCAAAACATGTTACACTATGTATTAATCTTTGTTAGTTGTTATTTAATTAAAATACAACTGTTCGTTGTTTGTTCATGTTAGCTCAGGTCCATTAAATAATATTGAATAATTAAGAAATGTTCAAATGAACATTAACTTAGATTCATTTAAGATTAATAAATGCTTTCAAGGTTTTTTTATTGTTAGTTCATGACAACTAATGTAGTTAACGAATGTTAACAAATGTAACTTTATTATAAAGTGTTGTTACTGTATATTAGGAATAACTTACTCTGCAACACTGATAGTTTGATACTTTCCTCTTCCGCTGTATATATATATATTTTTTCTTATTTATTTAAAATAATCAGTTATGTGTGGGGCACCGTACACATTACCTTTCCTTGGAGAATATAATTTTTTAACACTGTATGTGGAATATATTTGTCAGATAAATTTTTACTATCTGCAAAGATTTTACTGGATATTTAGATGTGGCCTAGTAAATTTCACAAATTATTACAAAGAAACAGCAAGTAACACAACTTTCTGAATTAGAAAGAATGAAACAGTATTTTCAATATTACTTACAGCTTTGGAATTTTTTTACAGTTTAATTTATAAATTTTTACCACAATAATAGCTGGACATGAAAATTTGTTTTCTAATTTTTTGTCACAAAGTATGTTAGGTGATTAGTTTGAAATAAATCTGGCTTCAAAACTGAGCGCCAATGAACAAACACGGCACATTTGACAATGCATAAATCTGGACATCATGTTTCACCATGTTTCATACTTTTGGACACTTGTGGTGCCAGTGTTGGGGAAAGTTACTTTTGAAAGTAATACATTACAATATTGCGTTTCTCCCTAAAAAAAACAACTCATTGAGTTAATAAGTTACTCTTTATGAAAAGTAATGCATTTCATTACTTCTGCGTTACTTTTTCTCATCTGGCCTGGGCTTGCTTTTTAATTTTAAAGGGTTCGTATGACATTGCTAAAAACATTATTTTGTGTATTTGGTGTAATGCAATGGGTTTATGCGGTTTAAGGTAAAAAAAACAAATTATTTTTCACATAATGTACATTATTGTTTCTCCTCTGTGTCCCGCTTTTCTGAAATGCGTCGATTTTTACAAAGCTCATAGGTCTTAAAAGAGAGGTGTGCTCTGATTGGGCAGCTATCTAGTGTGTTGTGATTGGCTGAATGCTTCAAGCATGTGACGGAAATGTTACACCTTTTAACATACCCCTTTACCAACTTCTTTCTTTGCGTGAACATTTGGGCGGCGTTATGCAAATCTTCCCTCATCGTGACGTAGACATGGTGGGGGGGTGTTAGAACGAGGGGTTTTAGAGGGGCGTGGTTGACTTAATTTTATAAAGAATATCTCTTTGGATTTGAGACTTTAGTCTTTGCAGCTTTACAGATTTTCTTTATGCACCAAGAGCTTGTAACGCTCCAAAGAGAAAAGAAAATTTTAAATCACATCATATGACCCCCTTAATATAAAAAGGGTACTTTTGGACACACCCCCATCACCTCGCTGTGAGTATGAACACCCCTTTATTCGGACACTAGGGTGCGTCTGGTACAGCCTGGGATCAACAGAGACAGCCGAGTGTGTGTGAAATCAAATGAGCTGAATCACAGTTATCAGTGGAGCCCTGCCCACTTCCGTCTGTCTCTCTGCTGAGTCAGGCCATGAACGGGAGATGGGCCAGAGAGACAGACAGTACACGTGATTCACACACACACACACACACACAGGGACGGGAGGTGGTGAGGCTGCTCTGGCAGACCGAGTGAGTGTGTGATGGAGTGAGCATGGCTTTAGCACTAGCAGCAGTGTGTGAGGTTTGAGCAGGCCGGTCACATGTTTAACAGGTCAGTGATGAACACACAGCGGTATGATGAACTCCACTGGACCCACGGCAGGTCGGTATGGGAACCAGGTTCGGTTGTGTGTCTTTGTGCCTCTGTAACTCTCTCTCTCTCGCTCTCTTTCTCTCGCTCTCATAGATGGTTCGGGCACAGCCTGCTCTCCGCTGGTTAGCAGCATGCTGTTGGCTCCAGAGCAGCAGGATCCTCTGGCTGCTGTGCCCAGTGTTGATGAGCTCAGTCTGGGCCTGCTGTCTCTGAGCTTCCCCTACTGGAAGCAGCAGCCCTGGAGCCGCCCCGAGTCCCAGCGGCCGACCCAACCCTGCTCCCAAACGCCCGGTGAGTGAACCTGTGCTTAAATGTTGAATAGCCGCTCCTATCTTTCTGTTCAAGCTAGTTTTAGACTGCTTCTCAGTGCTTTAGTGTTGATTATCTAGGAATATACAGAAACATATAAATAAAATAAGTTATTGTAATATTTAATATAAAAATACAATATTTTGTAATGCAAATAAGATAATATATATAGATATCAGTTTAAATGAGATACATTTACTTGAGTACCAAAATTTTGAAGAATTTAAATAAGAAATGGACTTCAGAGACTGCCTTGAATGTTATTAATATTGTTACTTTATATGAACTTTATATGCACTTCATAATAATAATTGTTCTTGCTTTTATGAATTAGATATTTTATGTTTAAAAACTTATACCTATATCATATATATATATATATATATATGTGTGTGGGGGGGGGGGGGGGGGTTATGTATGTTTATATTGTTTTAAGGATTTTTATATGAAAAGGCAGGATATGCAATGTTTTTGTTTTTGTTTTTTGTTCAGACCTTCAAGAACAATGTTGATGGATTGTTCTGGAAGGTCTGAACTGTAGTGATGTCTCGTATCTTGATTTCTCACTCATGACTAATCATTTTCACACCGTTCACAGTGGGACATAATGCTGGATTCATCAGCGTGGGCTTGCATTTCATTTCGACTTTCCCTTTAGCTTCACCATCTCAAATTACAAGCATAAATGCGTGTGTCCATCCATGTTTTAAATGAAAGCCATGATGTGCCTAAGGTTTGTTCTGACCCAAATCCAGTAATAGACACACACACACACACACACAGACTGAGCTGGTTTCTGCTGTCTCATCCAGCACATCTCTCATTCATTCAGTCTTTTTACAGGATTAGAGACAAAGTGTTATTTTCAGACAGATATACACAAATAATTAACATGCCACCAAACTCACATCACTGGTTGAGCCAGACGTTGGCCAGTTTGTAAAAAGTAGGTAATACATATTTGATGTTCATATTTTATAAATATTTTTGTATTTTGGCTCGGTAGGGTTTTAAAAAATATATATATATTATTGAAAGAAGTCTCTTCTGCTCATCAAGGCTGCATTTATTTGAACAGAAATACAGTAAAAACAGTAATATTGTGAAATATTTTTGCATTTATTTAAAATAGTTTTTTTCTATTTTAATATATTTTAAAAAGCAATTTATTCCTGTGATGCAAAGCAGAATTTTCAGCATCTTTACTCCATACTTCAATGTCACTTGATCCTTCAGAAATCAATCTAACATGCTGGTTTACTGCTCAAGAAACACTTCTGATGATTATCAATGTTCAAAACAGTTGTGCTGCCTGATATTGTTATGGAAGCTCTACATTTATTTTCAGGATTCTTTGATGAACGTATGCATGTTATATTTTGAAACACTTTTTTTTCTCACTAAAACATACCATTTAGGAAATTTAATTTAAAGGATATAATTGTCAAATTACAAAAACTGTAAAAGGTTGCTATGTCAGTAAAAAGCACATCCCATAAAAATCCCACTGATTCTCTCCTGCAGCGTTGGATCTCTTGGGTGCTTCAGAAGGTGCTGATTTGGGTCAGCAGCACTCTTTCCGGGCCCACGTGTCTGCGTCTGGAGATCCACTGGAGCGCTTCTCCAGCCTGATGGCGGCGCTGGAGCCTCACTCTCTGCTGCACTCAGGATCCAGCAGTCCCGTCAACTCAGAGAACAGTGTGATCTCATCAGGATCTGACCACCTGGTGAGCCACAACAACACTGCGCTCTCATACAGAACCCATAGTGGAAGTGCAGTGATTCTGACAGTGTTACAGTAGTAACAAGTTCTGTCTCTGTTAGGTCTCTCTCAGAGTCTCTCCTCCGTTGCCCCTGTTGCTACCCAGACTGCAGGCGGAGGGTGTCAACCTAGACACAGATGCTCGTTTAGAGCAGAATCCCCTCAACACCTTTACAAGCACTCCCAGTGCTCGGGGCGAGGAGTCAGAGGTCGGGTGCTGGTCCACAGGTCCCGCCTGGCCCGGCTGGGACGCTTTGGGCTTGAAAAAACCCACGTTCTGCATCGAGAGAGAGGCGAAACTACATAAACAAGCTGCAGGTACAGAGACATTAGCCAACCTGCTAAACAGATTCGGAAGTACAATATCCCTTCGATTCACTATAAATGTTACATGCACAAGAGAAACTGAAAGCGGGTGTTTTGCGATGCGCTTGTGGAAGTTGAACTATTTTTATATTGACATGAAGTGATAAAAATGTGTGAATGCACATGGCTAGTTGCTTGTTTTCAGCATTTCACATTGTGACTGTCAGATTTATAATAAGCAATGTCAAATTTATTCTGTAAAGTCTACTTATCATATTGATTAATCAAAATTATCAATTATCATCATGATCAAAACTTTGCTTGATATTTTATACCTTTTATCAAGTAACAAGGCCTTATAGTATTAGCTAAGAATACAGAGGTGGACAGTAGTAAAGTATTTTTACTTTACTCGAGTAAATTTAAAAAGTATCTGTACATTACTAGACGTATTACATTTCAAAAGTCATACTTTTTACTGCACTATTAAAGTTTATTTTTTTTATCTTTAATACTTAAGAACATTAAAAAAGTAGTACTTTCTTGTACTCAAGTAAATCTTTGAATTACATTTACTTGAGTAAAAGTAAAATTGTACTAGATTTATAATGTAATTAAGTATTAAATGATGTTTGATATGAAACGTAGTGCAGTAAAAAGTACATTATTATGATTTGGAATGTGGTGAAGTAAAGGTTTCTAAAGAAAAACACTGATAAAGTACAGACACTTGCTGCCTCTGAAAATGAATTATATTAGGTTGTGGTTCATCTGGCTTTTTTATGTGAAATCTACTCATTTGTATGTAGTAAACATAAGAATAACTTTTATATTGTTAGTAATATTTCAAGATGAGCACTTGCTGGACTGAAACAACAGCATGTTTTACTCATTTATTTTTACACGTTCTTTTTACATTTTGTCTGAATTTTCATTAAACTATTCAATTTCTAAATATAGATAGATAGATAGATAGATAGATAGATAGATAGATAGATAGATAGATAGATAGATAGATAGATAGATAGATAGATAGATAGATAGATTGAACTGTGTGTGCACATTTCTGACTGTTATTTCATATGTCAGGCTTTAAAAATGATTGAACATTTAAAAGTCTTAAAAACCTTGCATTTAGTCTTTAGCTTTTATTAATATTGCTGTGATTTTATGACTGACTGTTTCTCACAGCCGTAAATGAAGCCACTTACACCTGGGAGGGACTTCTTCCTCCACGCCACTACAAAAACCCTGTTTACTCCTGTAAAGTGTTTCTGGGAGGAGTGCCATGGGACATCACAGAGGGTGAGATGACTGACACTCGCTTGAGATGGAAATAGACACATTTCTGGGGTTTCTCAGCAGCGGAAGTCATCGTAGTTGGGTAAACTTCGAGGGCAGTGAATGGGAGAGTACCGCACATATTTTTGCATTCCCATTTGCTAAAATAGCACGATATTCAATCAAAATAAAAAAGTTGAGAGAGACTGATAACAGCAGTCAGAAGAGAGAACGATGTCAAATTCACCATCCCGCCCATAGACGCATTAATTAGCTTTTTTTATGTCATTTGATGCAAAGGTGATGTAATACAAAATTTAAAAAAAGTTAAGAAGTAAAAAAAAAAATAATTATTATGTATTATGTATTATTATGTATTATGTTTCTGAACACAAATAGGTTGTAAATAACCTTTCTCTCTCTGTCTAGCGAGTCTTTTGAACACATTCAGTGTTTTTGGTCCATTGAAAGTCGAGTGGCCTGGGAAAGATGGTAAACATCCACGTTGTCCTCCGCAAGGTAATTCATTTTATAGCAGCATATATATCATCTACAATCTCATACTGAGTCACGGCAAAAAGGACTAACATGGAAACATGTTTAATGTTTAACCAGATAAAGCTACAGTATATGTATCAGATCTGAAGCATCTAAGAACTCTACATCTTTTACATGATCAACACTTTTCTGAACAATCGTGTGACATGTATTTTGCCCCCTGGAGGATTATTCATGGTTTTCAGGAAATAGAATACTTTTAAAATCATTTCCAGATTCTCAGCATCTTTGTCACATACCTTTCTGATTGGAAATCTTTGCTGAGTTTAATCAAATACAGCAATAATAACTTTTATATTGTTATTGATATTTCAATTGTTATTCAATTTATATTGTTAATGATATTTCAATGAATATCTAGCACCTTTAAATCAATGTTATTTTGTTATTCTTTATATACTAGTATAGTTTTTTATCAATATTTTGAATTAGCTTTTGGTGTGCTTTTGTCATTTTTATCGTTATAATTTTTTTATTTTTTTAAGTAATTAAATTTTGGTTTATTTAAATTGAAATTACTTTAAAATGTCTTCAATAATATTAGTTTTAGATTACAATAAACCTACTTAAAATGCCTTAAATGATGATAATAAAATTATATTCAAACCATTTCATCATTAAAAAAATTATAAAAAGTAAAAATAAGATTTTACAAAGATATATGAGTTTTAGTTAAACTAATATTTTATATGCATATATTTTATATATGCAGGCTGCTTTATAATTATTCAAATAAAATGTGATCGATTTATGCAATTATTGATATATTTGTACATTTAATATTTATAATAATCTTATTTTACCCGGTTAACCATTGACTTTGTGGCACTTATACTGGTTTTGATTTCCACAAATGACAAGTCCTTTTTATGAACATAAAAAGTAAAATATATATATACACACACACACACGCACACACAGTATACACAGTATACACATTTACACAGTACACACACTTATATTTTGTAAACAAAATCTTTTATTTTGGATGCAATTAATCATGATTAATCATTTGACAGCACTAATATAAATATATATATAGTACACTTTGTTTTCATATCCAGTATGTTTTGGTGTAGGTTATGTGTATCTGCTGTTTGACTGGGAGAAGTCAGTGAAGACGCTCCTGCAGATCTGTACTCAGCACCGTCTGCAGTCTGACGATTATCTCGAGTTCTACTACAAACTGTCCAGCAGGCGGATCCAAAGCAAAGAAGTGAGAATAACATGCACCTAAAAATACCCTGTTACTGACCCCTGACCTCTGAGCCCGCTCTGTCACTCACTGTACTGCAGGTACAGGTCATCCCGTGGGTGATCTCAGACAGCAATTTTATCCGCTGTCCCTCCCAGCGCCTCTGCCGCAGTAAGACGGTGTTCGTTGGCGCTCTGCACGGGATGTTAAACGCAGAGGGTCTGGCCCACATCATGGACGAGCTCTTCGGAGGGGTCATGTATGCAGGCATCGACACAGACAAGCACAAATATCCCATAGGTCTGTGCATTCTCCTCTCATCTCACTGGAAAAAAAAATTGCTGTAGAATTTAAACTGGCAACCAAAAGTTTGGAATCACTGGAATAATTTGGAATTATAATAAAGTTAAGAGTAGTCTATCGTGCTCACCAAAACTGCATTTATTTGATCACAAAATACAGAAAACGCAGTACTATTGTGAAATATTATTACAGTTTAAAGTACCTGTCTTCTATTGTAATATATTTTAAAATCTAATGTATTCCCGTGATGCAAAGCTGAATTTTGAGCATCATTACTTCAGTCTTCAGTGTCACATGATCCTTCAGAAATCAGTCTAATATGCTGATTTACTGCTCTAGAAACATTTCTTACTATTATTGGTGTTGAAAACAGTTTAATATTGTAATATTCTTATGGAAACTTTGATACACTATACAAAAGGGGCACAATAAAAAAAGAAATTAGTACTTTTATTCAGCAAGGATGCACGGAAAATTATTTCAAAGGAATGCTGTTCTTTTTATCTATTCATTTAAGAAGCCTGAAAAAATTTATTACTGTTTCCACAAAAATATTAAGCTGCAAAAACATTGTTTTCAGCATTAACAAAAATTCTTAAAAATTGAGCACCAATAATAAATGAGCAAGTGAGCATATTAGAATGATTTCTGAAGGATCATGTGACTGGAGAGACGCAAGACTGGAGTAATGACGCTGAAAATTCAGCTTTGTGACACAGGAATAAATTTGATTTTAAAATATAATACAATATAAACCATAATACAACATAATACAATATGTTTGAAATGTTAGAATATTTCACAGTTTACTGTTTTTATTGTATTTTTGATTAAATAAATGCAACCTTATTACATGGTGCATGTCATTGGTACTGTAAAAACAGAAGAGACTTTCAAAATCATTAAAAAAATCTTCATTTAATAATTAAATTGTTTTTTTGACTGTATATATAGTCTATATTTTTGCCATAGAGTGAATGTATTGTGTTTGTTCATCTAGGCTCTGGCAGAGTGACGTTCAGAAGTCAGAGGAGCTACTTGAAAGCCGTGACCGCAGCGTTTGTGCAGATAAAAACCTGCAAGTTTACCAAGAAGGTACAGAAGAGCAGAACTCAAATATATCACATGCTGTGGGGATCAGCCCTGTGTATCTCCCTCTCTCTCTTTATGTTCCCTCTGTAGGTCCAGATTGACCCGTATCTGGATGACTCCATGTGCCAAATATGTAACAGTCAGCCCGGGCCGTTCTTCTGCAGGGCTCAGGTAGGAATCACATCGTCATATCAAGCGTCACAGCTCCGTTCACTTAGCTTCAGCTTGATTCTCATGTCTCTTCACATGGTGTAATTTGCCTTTAATCAAATTGTACATTTGCATCATTAATGTGATGGTGAACAATAATTTTAAGCGTTGTTCATGTTCAATCTTCAATTGATTTATTTTTCATTGTGGGAAATATTTGTAACATGTAGGGCTGTGAATCATTGGGGTGACTGCAAATTGATTTGATCTTCGATTCACTGGGTCTTGAAAAGCAAGCTTTGCAAATTTTAAACAATTCAGTACACAATAATGCAAATATTTATATATTATAAATATGTATTTATAATTATTTAATTATCAATTAATATATATATATATACACACCAAACTCTTGTCGTATTGCTCTGACATGGACATTTTTCAACTCTTCAGGCCTGTTTTAAATACTACTGTCGGTCATGCTGGCATTGGCGGCACTCTCTGGACGTGTTGAGCAGCCATCAGCCTCTCATGCGCAACCAGAAGAGCCTGAACCACAAATAAACCGGCCAGCCGGCCGGTGTGGGGAAGAGTCCGGACTGAGTTCACTGTTTTGAGGAAGGAAGTCAATGCGTTGTATTGCACTCGCTCTCGTTCTTGTTCATTAAGCCTCTATGCACTCTAAAGTGTTCATTGATGTTATCATCACAGTTAACCAGACAGCCATCACCATGGAGATCTGATTTTAAGAGTTGTGTTTTAGATTTCGCATGCATAGATTATTAGTTTGTCTCGCAGGTTTGACCCTCTGATGCAGGCCAATACCAGTCGGTGCCTTCATTCTCTTTTGTTACCAGTGTTTAAAGACCATTATTTTGATTCATTTAATTAATTTTGAAGGTGGATTTACCTGCTTTTCTACTGCTGGTTTAGGTCATAGCATATGAACCTGATTTTTTAAGTTTGCCTGCCTCAAGCCTCTAAGGCCTTTTTATTTAACCTTTTTAACACTCTATTAAATGGTTGATGAGCATCTTGGCATGTGAAATGCTCCAGCTTAGCATCCACCCCGCCATCAATCATCCATCAGATCGGACACACGTTAGCAACTCCGGATGGTTCTCTGACCTCTGTGCTGTATATAGTTTTTAACAAACCATAGCACTTTTTTAATATTAACTTCACACTACGTTTGCCAGTGGTTTTAAAATTGATTGTTTGAGCAGATAGAGGTGGAATCCTCGCGTTGAGTTTGGTGTTTTGTGTTAAATCCTCCTAACCTTAGTCAGCCGCTCTGGTTTCTCGCTGAAACTGTGCCAAAGAGTATAATCTCTTCCTCGTTGCCTTTTGCAGCCGCTTTTTAGAATTTCAAAGTCTCTACCTCATTGCTCTGCAAAGATTGCCATGGTTATTTACAAATGTTCCGATTGGACAAAATAAAGTTGTTGAAGCACTGAAACATTGGATGTTCTGTTTATTTCTTGGCTCAATAATGAAAGTGTTAGAAAAAAAAAAAAAACTCTACATTTGTCTTTGCATATTTCATATTTAAAGTTTACTATTAACTATTATAATTCATCAATATCATCAAAACTATATCAAAAATCAGATATCACTCAACATTGGTATAAACAATAACACTTTTATGTATAATATATATTCATATAACATAAATTCTTGGTATTATAAAATTAACTAATGTAAAATGTAACACATATAAAATAAACAAATATAAAATCTAATACCGCCCAACAATAATTTTTTTGGACTCTGTGGGCTGACTTCTAGAAGTGAACTTGTGCAACATTTAGGGCAAAACTGCAAAGTGTCAAAGTTCTTTGGTTTAGTGTTTGGTCCCAAAATCCCAGGATTGACAAAGTCAACTGATCAGTCAACTAAGTGTGTGTTTGTATCACGTGAGTTCAGTCTCTTTAGTTTGAGGCAGTCGTAGAGCAGCAGGAGCGCAGGTACGGCACAGTAAGAGTCCACCAGCTGCCAAAACACAAACATTTCCCATGATGGCCACTACACGACCCACTCCAGTGAAAACCCCCAGAGCTGACGAGCTACAGAAGAGAAACTGCAGTTAATACATTCATTCTTTAAATCCTCAGAATTCTGCAATTTATTTGACCAAAAATTTGAGAAAACTGTGAAAAATTCTTACAACTGAAATTAACTGAATATATTTTAAAATGTAATTAACACTGCACGCATAATTATTCAGCACATTAATATTCTGATACTAAGATTTTTTTTATTTAATCATTTATAAGTGATATATAATTGATCGATAAAGGCTGGAAGTAAAAAACTCCTTATATTCAGATATGCAGAATTATTAAGCAGGTGTAAGGGAAACAGGTCAATTTAGCTCAAAGGGAATCATTTAAGATTTTAAAGGGAATTTGAACAGAATCACTGTTTCACGACTGATCACTGAGATGCCCTGCGATTCACTGAATGAGCCGTTTAACATCAAATCTGCACTGGATATTAATATCCAAACTATAGTGAAAACACTATCAATTAGCACAGTAACAAGATCGGCAGTTCCCTTTCATAGGTCACTTCGATGCTGCGGTGACGTCACCACGTATGGGAACACCTTCGGTGTGACGAATGTCTGAAGCCCTATACCATCCCGCCAATCCTATTGGCCAAATAGCGCGTGGCACCGCCCAGTCATGCGTAGGCATATATATACCTGGTGCCGCGCGCCATTTACCTCAGATTTCATTCCTTCAGTACGAAGCGAATCTTCTGTGCCCTATTGTCTCGCGTTCTCAGCGAATCATCACGAGCAGTATACTCCTCTCCGCGGACGCGATGAGTTTTAAGAAGTGCAAGGACCCGTGTACCAGGTACATCGTTCAGGGGGACACTCATGACAGGTGCGTAGTCTGCCTAGGCTTACACCACGCACAGGAGGCGCTTAGCGGCCTTTCTTCATGCCCCCATTGCGATGGCCTGCGACTCAGGGTCCTTCGCTCGAGGGTAGATGTATTCTCCGATGTCGCCGTGTCTAACCCCCGCCACACCACTTCTGCGACTGCCGAGGCACCGCACGAGGTGATAGCTTGGGGTGACACGTGTGACATGGAGCTCGAGGACAGTTCAGCGATGGAAAATTACTCTCCACATCGCTCGCTCTCCCCTACCCTAATACACAGGAAAACTTTTGAACCTGTCGTTTTCTCCTGTGAGGATTTACGGCCCACACCGGGGGCATGTAGTGCCATCTCCTTCGGTTGTGACCGTCATGATGACGACGTTCTTTCCACTGCGGCCTCGGGGTCTGAGGACTTCGCGGCCGACACGAGCCCTCTCCCTCCTAGTGGACAGGAGAGGCGTGTTTCCCCCTCCTACAGTGAGCTGTTGGATGTGGTTTCCCGTGCAGTGGTTACATTGGGGCTGGAATGGGAGGTTGAGAAGGCCGAGGCCCAACCTTCTTCGAAGCTGGACGACCGTTTTCTAACTAGTCGGACACCTGCGCAGCCCCGGAGGCCTTTACCCTTTTTCCCGGACCTCCACCAGGAGGTTTCGAGGTCCTGGAAACAGCCGTTTGCGGCGCGCATCACGAACGCTGCAGCCGCGGATTTCGCCACCATTTCGAGCATGGCGAGTCACGGCTATACAGCGATACCGCCGATAGAAGAGACTCTCGCCGAACATCTTGCGCCTAATTCGGCCGCGGCGTGGAAGTCCCGCCCCCTCCTCCCCTCGAAGGCGTGTCGAGTCACGTCTAGCTTAGTGGGAAAATCCTATATGGCCGCTGGTCAAGCGGCTGCTTCGCTTCATTCCATGGCGATCCTTCAGGCCTACCAAGCGGAGCTGTTAAAAGGATTGGACGAGGGGGACGGCATTACACCTGAGGCGGTCAAGGAACTACGGCGAGCTACTGATTTGGCGCTTCGTGCTACCAAACATACTGCTCGAGCAGTGGGCCGTTCCATGGCTGGATTAATTACGGTTGAGCGCCACCTCTGGCTTAATCTCACCGATATAAAGGAAAAAGATAAATCTTTCCTCATGGATGCCCCTGTGTCTAAGGACGGTTTATTTGGAGAGGCGGTCACTTCAGTGGTGGAGAAGTTCACAGCAGCGAAACAACAATCAGCCGCTTTCCGCCAGCTGATTCCCCGCAGACCCAGAGAGGTTGAACGCCGTCAGGCGCCCGCGCGTTCTCGCTCAACCTCCTCTCACCGCCAGCAAGTGCCCTCTCGGGAAGAGCCTTCACCTATGGCGCCCCCTCGCAAGGACTGGGGCCCTAGGGTTGTTCCACCGGCTCAACAACGCCAGCGAAAAAGATTGAACCTGAGTTCGACGGCCAAGGCCTCTCGCCCTCGGGCACATAACAGCAGCTCCTGATTTTTTCGCTGCCTGCCAGGGACTGTGCCCTCCGCTAGAGAGCGCTGTTGGACCGCTTTCGCGCATCCAACACTCTCATTGCAGTCCCCACGCTCAGACCCTGACTGTTTCGCCGCAAACAGCGCCTCGAACAGCATTGGAGCCAACTGTAACACCAATCGCTTCCTCAGACACTATGCACGATCCAGTTTTCAGAGCTCGAGGAGCGCTTCAAAGGGTCTTCATCGAACGGCCCGTCATGACGGCTCGCTCAGCCGCCGCTGTTTCGCTAGCGGCAGAGCCCGATGCTCAATCTGTTGGCCTAATTCCTGCCGTGGACATGTTTCAGGATTACGTACAACGAGATACAACGCCTGCTCTGCATATACTTCCCCTGTGCACGAACACCATGAGTCTTTCGTGCCCGGACATTTCTATGTGTGCAACAGCGCTGCAGGAAACGAACATGTTGAAACCGCTAATATTGTTTCGGGCCGCGTGGGAACGCTTGCCCGGCATTTCTCAATGGGTGTTACGCACAATTTGTCACGGATACACCATTCAGTTTCGGAAAGGCCCGCCCCCTTTCCGCGGAATTCTCTCCACGGTGATAAAACCGATGGACATGGCGGTGCTGAGACAGGAAATGTTAGCTCTACTGAGCAAAGGGGCTATAGAAGAAGTACACCCCTCTCAGATGGAGTCAGGGTTTTACAGCCGTTATTTTGTGGTACCAAAAAAGGACGGCGGATTACGACCCATTCTGGATTTACGCCGTCTAAATCTTACACTCAGGTCGAGCAAATTCAAGATGTTGACGGTAAAATCTATTTTGTCTCAGATTCAACCAAACGACTGGTTTGTCACGATCGATCTGAAGGATGCTTACTTTCATATTCAGATCATCGAGAGACACCGGAAGTTCCTCAGATTCGCTTTGGAGGGCAAAGCGTATCAGTACCGCGTTCTTCCCTTTGGCTTAGCGCTAGCTCCCCGTACATTCTCAAAATGCATGGACGCAGCTCTGGCCCCGTTGCGGCTCCGGGGCGTCCGTGTGTTAAACTATCTGGACGACTGGCTGGTGTTAGCGCACTCTCAGACTCAAGCACACTCTCATCGAGATATTGTGCTAAATCATTTACACAGCCTGGGTTTACGCGCAAACTTCCAGAAGAGTGTATTAATCCCCTCTCAACGGATTACCTTTCTGGGAGTAGATTTGGACTCTCGCGCGATGACAGCGAAGCTTTCTGCCCCGCGCGCTCAGTCGATTATGTCATGCGTTCAGCACTTCAGGGCGGGTCACACAGTGACAGTGAGACTGTGCCTCAGACTACTAGGTCTAATGGCGGCGGCGCTTCCCGTGATTCACCTGGGTTTGCTTTACATGCGCCCGTTTCAGTGGTGGACGAAACGACAGAATATTTCACCCCGTTGTTCTCCGCATCGAACGATCTCGGTGACGCGGAGGTGTGTGATGTCGTTAAAGCAATGGACATCAGCCGAATTTCTCCTCACCGGGGTTCGGCTGGGAATTTGTGCTTCCCGAGAGACTGTCACGACAGACGCGTCTTTGACCGGGTGGGGAGCTGTTTGTCAGGGGCGCCCAGCCCACGGAGTGTGGACAGCGGCACAACGCAGCTGGCACATAAACAAATTGGAATTACTGGCGGTTTTTCTGGCTCTCCAGTATTTTTCGAGTCTACTGACCGACCGTCATGTGCTTCTCAGAACGGACAACACTGCGGTCGTGGCTTATCTGAACCATCAGGGAGGATTACGTTCTCGCCCTCTGTGCAGACTGGCGAGGCGGATTCTTCTTTGGTCTCACGACAAATTTCTGTCGATCCGGGCTGTTCACATCCCCGGACGACTGAACTTCGGAGCGGATTTATTATCCAGGCAGACTCTGGAACAAGGGGAATGGAGATTACACCCCCAAACGGTGAATCACCTATGGCATATTTTCGGGGAAGCGGAAGTGGATTTATTCGCGTCGAGCACGACTACGCATTGCCCGCTATGGTTCTCCCTGAGCCCTCCATCACCCCTGGGTCTGGATGCGCTAGCTCACAGCTGGCCCAGGACCAGCTTGTATGCGTTTCCTCCGATTCGGCTAGTCCCAGCGGTATTATGCAGAATACGGCGGGACAGAGTGGGACAGCTGTTGCTGGTGGCTCCGCGATGGCACACACAGCCATGGTTTGCGGATCTCATCAATCTGTTAGCGGGCTCTCCGGTGGAGATTCCCCTCAGACGGGATTTATTATCGCAAGCACAGGGACGGATCTGGCATCCCAGACCAGATCTGTGGAACCTGTGGGCGTGGCCTCTGAGCGGAGTGAGTTGATATGTCCCGGTCTTTCTGCTGAAACTACCGAGACTATATTGAACTCTAGAGCAGTTTCTACGAGACGCTTATATGCTTTCAAGTGGAAACTGTTTATGACATGGTGTGAAACTCATGATGTGGATCCAGTTTACTGCCCTGTGGCTTCAGTACTGGAATTTCTTCAAGACCGTTTTTCGGAGGGATTGACACCAGCCACCTTGAAGGTTTATGTGGCAGCTATCTCAGCTCACCATGAGCATATAGGTGGTGTTTCAGTGGGTCGTCACCCACTGGTTTCTCGCTTTATACAGGGTGCGCGACGGTTGAGGCCTTTCCGCCCTGTGCGAGTTCCTTCATGGGATTTATCCATTGTGTTACTGGGTTTGTCAGGGCATCCGTTTGAGCCCCTGGAAACTGTATCGGATAAGCTCCTGTCTCTTAAGACACTTCTTCTCATGGCTTTATCCTCCCTTAAAAGAGTTGGGGATTTACAGGCTCTCTCTGTCTCACCCTCGTGCATGGAGTTTGCACCAGGCTCTGTGAAAGTGTTGTTGCGACCTAGGCCTAATTATATTCCTAAGGTCGCGTCTAATCCTTTTCATTTTCAGCAGGTGGTCCTGGAGGCCTTTTCTCCTGCTGCGACAGAGTCTGGAGATCTAAGTCTTTGCCCTGTGAGGGCGTTGAAGACTTATGTGGATCGCACTGCCCCATGGCGTGAGTCTGACCAGCTGTTTGTCTGTTTTGGACATAAGAATAAGGGCCATGCAGTTACGAAACAGCGCATGTCCCATTGGCTGGTGGAGGCTATTTCCTTGGCCTATGAGGCGCGCGGGCTCGCTTCGCCCTTAGGAGTAAAAGGTCATTCCACAAGAGCAGTGGCTTCTTCTCAAGCCTTTCTCAGTGGATCTTCTATGGATGATATCTGTGCTGCGGCAGGTTGGTCCTCACCGAGCACTTTTATCAGGTCTTACAGTCTGGATGTGAGGATGGCCCCTGGCTCCCGGGTTCTCTCCGCTTGAGCAGATGCTTCCTTGGATCCAAGCTATCAGGTACGTCAGGCGTGATGGTATAGCGTTCCCATACGTGGTGACGTCACCGCAGCATCGAAGTGACCTATGAAAGGGAACATCTCGGTTACGTATGTAACCTTGGTTCCCTGAATAGGGAACGAGATGCTGCGGTTCTGGCCGTGCCGTACCTTGATAGTTTTCTTCCCTTCTCGTCATGAAATCTGAGGTAAATGGCGCGCGGCACCAGGTATATATATGCCTACGCATGACTGGGCGGTGCCACGCGCTATTTGGCCAATAGGATTGGCGGGATGGTATAGGGCTTCAGACATTCGTCACACCGAAGGTGTTCCCATACGTGGTGACGTCACCGCAGCATCTCGTTCCCTATTCAGGGAACCAAGGTTACATACGTAACCGAGATGTTTAAAACATTAACTTGTAAGCACAAAACACAAGATACTTCTCTTTTCAATATGAATAAGGCTTTATTAGATAAATCTAAGACATATAAACTAATCTAACACATAAACGCACACACGCACACATTCACACAAGTTGCAGGAAGATCGAAAGTTAGGGAAAGATGAGTTTAAGAGAATGGAAATGTGGAATCCCAAGTTTACAGCAATACGTTAAATTGCATAGACATGAACAGCCATCAATCACTTAATTAACCCTCGCATTGAGTTCCTCAATGAGGTTAAAATTATATTAGATACACCAGTAAAGGTCAGAGTCTGGAGGTAAAGTTACTTGCGTCTCCTGTGAAAAGGGAGTCCCCTTTGTTGTCGTTGAAATGGGGAATCCCGATGTCGCTGATTGGCTGGAAGTTCAGTAGTCGTTGAAGTGACGTCTTGGGAAGCCCGTGGTTGGGCGTTGGCTGAAGATGCAGAGTTGTGTGGCTGGTTGAAGTTGAACTCGACATTACAAAACTTAACTCAGAACACGAAACTCTCAAACGGAAAAGAAAAGAAGTAAAGTTTGACGAGACTAGGTGGTGTTTCTTCTCATCGTGGCTAAGTAGCAGCAGGCGTGCAGGCCGACGCACGCTGGGACCGCGCTCAAAGAACAGTGATGACAAACAGCATGGCTAAAAGCTAAAGCTAAGAAGCAAAGCTAAAAGCAGGCATGACTTATAGCAGAAGCAAGGCTAAACTAAAAGCATACATGACTAATAGCAGAGCAAAGCTAACAACTAAAAGCAAGATTTTATGGTGTCCTGAGTATTTAAACTGGCCTGTTGGCCACACCTCAAATGTTGTCTTGACCAATCAGATATTGTCTTGGCTCGGGGTATCATAAATCATGTTATCTTATCAAGCATGTGGTCTGAATTTTCCGCTCTTGCAGGGTCTAATTTTGGACATGATTCCTATAACAAGAATATGATACATTTGACAAATAACTGATGGTCAGGACTATTTCAAGCAAGCAGATTCTGTTACATAGATACTAGACATGAAAATGTATCCTTAAGCTATCCCATAGTTATTAAAAGACATACACAATAAGTGATTATAACATGATAGTCAAATGTGTGGGTGACATATAAATAAATATGGAGTGAAGCGATGGACTGATCGTATCGAAGTCTTTTTGAGTTCATTCTGGTCCATATATATGTAGAAAAGACAGTTTCTTTGCCATTCTCTTGACAAAGATTTCTGTGGAGACCAGAGGTTCAAAGGCCCCTCCCCCTTAGGAATTTCAGTCTGGTTCTGCTGGGTGGGGGAAGTCAAAAGATCTTGTGTAGTACTCTCATGGGTTTACACGTGATGTCCGGCGTTGCCTATCAATTACGAACAACAAATTTGACAAATCTCTTCTCCGAATTGAAATTGTCAATTATTGTTCTAGTGATGTTGAAAGCTGTTCTGTGAAAGCATTGGTTGGTTGGTTATCTTGCTTGGGACTTGTGGCACAGAATGTTTTATGACTTCCTGTTGCCTTACTGAGGAATTCGGCTCGTGTTTCAACCACAGCCCTAAACGACTCTTTAATTTGTCTGGTTTGAGTCATTTCTGCTACACAGGTTTACTTTTACAGGTAAATGAGCCAAAAAATAGACTTTACAAAATGATTAAATCCCCATGAGTAATATTCAAAACTAATGCAATACAGAAATTGCAAAGTTAAGGCATGACCATTGGACAGCGAAATGCTCACTAGGTCAGAAAGGTGAGAAAAAAACAGGTGGAGAAGTAAAGACACAACTGCAAAAGAATTAAGAATTAAGATCAAGAATTAGATGTGAAATCATTAGCAATATAAGATTACCAATAAATGTAAGGGTTTACCATAGTTGTGTGGAATAAAGTTCAGTTCCCAACACGTCCAGTTCACCATGTAGATGACAAACACACTCCGGTTGAACACCAGCAAACTGACGGCTACCCGACAGAGAAAACATCCACATCATCATTATATATTCTTTAATATGTTGCTTTTAATATTTTAATGTAGTAATAAAGCAAAGAAACTACTAACAAAGCAGGATTTTCCAGCCAATTCGGTCCATGAGAAGGATTGTGAAAATGTTTCCCGGCAAGTTTGAAGCTGCAGTTACGAAACCCTCCATATACACTAGAAAACACACATGAACACAAGCAAACAACACAGAGCCATTTTAAATA
This sequence comes from Carassius carassius, assembly GCF_963082965.1. Taxonomy (NCBI): domain Eukaryota; kingdom Metazoa; phylum Chordata; class Actinopteri; order Cypriniformes; family Cyprinidae; genus Carassius; species Carassius carassius. The sequence continues at coordinate 4,706,216 of NC_081797.1, read as the reverse complement.
CTGCTTGAAACTAAAATACACTTCCTAATGGTATAACTAACATATTTCTTTTTTTTTTTTTTTTGCTTTTGCTGATTATTAGAAAAATAATGATTAGTCTCTTTTGGTCTGGTTTTGTAACATTAACCTGCAGTTTGGACAGGACAGCAGCTTTCATTTTCTGAGCTTTGGACTCGAGACCCTCCATCCTCAGCTCTCTTAGAAAACTCTGGAAACCACAACCATAACCCATAAAACCTGCACACACAGGATTACAACATCGAATAATATTTACTCATAATGTGCAGCATTTTAAATGACCTTAACTAGTTATAACCAATTCAAATCTTAAAGGTACAGCAGCAAAAACAGCTTGTGTGGCATTTAGCCAACCAGAACAGAGCTCATTTACATATAAAAGTGTAGCAATAAAATGGGTGTAAAAACCTTAACTAACATTATTAGTGGACATCAGAAAAGAAAAAGAAAAAAATACAACTTAAATTGGCAGAATACTTTGCCTTTATCATTTGTATAATTTATGTACCCAAATGAAATGCAGAAAAATAGAAACAGCAGAACCACACTTCTGGAAGCCAACGCTCCAACAAACAGCTGTTTCATGAGACCCAGAGCCTGTAGAAGAAGAGCTCATTAACGCTTCCTGTTAGCATTAATAGAAAGCAGATAATCAAAATCTCAATAATGTGTGAAGAGTGCTGTGAACCTGTTTGAGTTGGTGGCCAAGCCGCTGACATCTTGAGCTGCTAGTGGGTCTGTTTTTTACTCCATCATCTCTGGATCTTACTATAAGACCTGCTGCCTGTTAAGAGAAACTGTTTTATCAACTGACAGACCATAATAATAGTTTCCTTTGTGAATAAGTTTGGCCTAGAAATGACTGCAGATATCAATGTACATACAGGAAATGGTTTTGTGGCACATCTGTTGTTCAGTTTGAACATCTTCTGGAACACCGAAAAAGCCTCTGTCTCACGTCCTGTCTGTGGAAGAAGAACACATAGTGAAATAATGTGCCACCAAATCTGTAAAAGTTGGTTTATTCATTGAACTTTTCAAGCAGTCTAAAGTAAAAAGTAACGTATCATTCGGTATGCACCTCCATGAGGAACTTGGGGCTCTCTGGCATCAACAGTCTGAAATAAGTCACAACAACTCACACCTGAACAAAACACAACATATTTATGTGTGAATGTTTTGTGCAGATGACAATGAGTACTGCCTATTTATTAGCTTATTATTTAGGGCCTTTTTTTTAATAGTGGCATATACTTTATACAATTTTATATCTTTATATCTTTCTGTTTTAAATGTATGAATTATATTTATGTATTAATACGATTTTGCTTAAGCACATATATTTTATTTAATAGTTATTTTATATAGTTTTTTTATTTTTTAGCAATTGTACATATAATTTTGTCTTGTGCATATTTATTTTATTTATTTATATATCTTTTATATTTTTTATTCATACTGTATGTACATTATTGGCTATGTATTGTTGTCTTTAATTTAATTCTTGTTTAAACATGAGTAAATCTCTAGATGTTTTGATTGTGCTATTTACTGCTCATGTTTTAATATTAAAACAGGAACAAATTATTAGTCCAACCTTCTAGGCAGCATTTTAGAGACACTGCTCTCTCAGCTCAGAGGATGATAGTTTTACCTGCTGTTAAAATATTTCCAGCCATCCTAGAGCGCTGATCATAACCCCCCTCCTCAAACGTGGCTGAAACTCAGAAAAACAGGAGAAGATGACAGGAATGGAGCCGCCGACCCTGAGAGTGAGACACAGATGCATTCATGTGATTTTAGTCAAATCTAAACCTCCAGAAAGTCTCTGTGTGTGTAAAAACTCTTTTGGCATGTCATTACCTGACTCCACTGAAGAACCGCAGGAGAAAAAAGAGCCAGAAACTCTGGGCCAAACTGGCCTCCGCCCCAAATATGCCATTCCCTGCCAGTGAGACGACCAGAACACTCCGCTGCGATCAGCCAGATACCCTCAAACATAACCGCCCACCATCATCCCTGTCGAAGGAAACAGCCGTTATCAAATCACATGGTTATGTCAGCAGTTTTAATCACTGGGTCGGTTATGTATTTCTTGTAAAAAGCATGACTCTGCAGGTTTCAGACACGTGATAAGGCAACCAAATAGGGAACAAACTGCATTCCTGACAATTTATTTGATAAAAATGAAAAGTGAATATTTGATGGTCCTTGTTTGACATGCAGTTTAAGAATGTCGTAACCGTTTTCTCAACATGAATGAATCACAAATGCCTAATTTTCTGTTTTTAAAATGCAACATGATGAAATATTTGGTTAGAAAATCAAACAAATAAGAAAGCAGCACAGATAATAACCAAGGAAGTGGAAGAGTGGAAGAGCTCAAACTGCAGACAGACAGAAACATGAGGATCACTGACCACTACATCTGGACACACATATGAAACTAAATGCTGGACCAATTATTTAGCACATTGAATACATAAAGGTAAAACAAATACGATTTAACCTGCTTTCTCAACTGCCTCCTCATATGAAAGTTTCTTTCTGCTGGATGCCTGGTCATCTAATGGAAACATATATCATTAAAATGATTATAAACATTATTTCTTGAAGCATCTTGGAGTCGTTGCCACAGTTCTTCTGGATTGGGTCTGTCTTAGTTTGTTCTGTTTCTTCAAAAATCAGATCAAAAATCTCACTGGATTATTACAATGAATGGCAAAATAAATGTTTGGAAATGTAAACTGATATTTCCTACTGACACACTACAGCAGAACATAGAAATAATTGATTAAAACCAATTTTTTAGCTGGTGAAGTGTTCTAATAATTTCTCTGTACCACGTTACTACTACAGTATTATTATTATTATTTTTTGTATAATTTCGTGCATAACATGCTCTGAGTACAATGTAATATTCAATCAGATTTAATAGTCTATCTGGTGAAAAATGTCTACGAAAATGCAGACGAAAAATATCGAATAACAGGTTTTAACGTTACATGATGAATAATAATTAATTTACCGTCTTCATCGATAGGAGTGGACGAAAGCAGGGGTTCTGTGTCTTCATGAGTCCGTCGAGGCATAATAATAATATTTCAAATGAAACTATTTATGAGTTAAACTACATGATCTCTGATCAAATAATTCATTTCGCTCCTGTACTTCCGTAAACAGACACTTCAGTGGGCGTGGTTTGTGTAAACGTCACACCAAGGCCAGTCCCTCTCAAGCGCACGTCCTCGAATTTTCTCCGTGTAAAAATATAGACCTCCATAACGACTGAACTCAAGCGTATTTTATTAGAAACAATTATCAGTGTATACGTAAAATATAATTCGGGAGTGGTCTTGTGGGCGTGACGTAACAGCGCAAACCCCGCCCCTCTTGACCACCAGGCGTCGCTGTTTCTCACGTTCTATCTCTCTCGATCTCCGTTTCAGTTCAATGTCGCTCTGTCATTGCTCTCGCGCTCTCCGCTTGTAAAATATAGTTTTTCCGTGTGTGCGTGTGTGTGTGTGTGTAGCTGAAGATGGCGGCCAACTCGGAGCGCAGTCCTCCGCCTTTCCCGGACTCAGAGGAGCCCGAGCTGCTGGAAGACAGCGACGAGGGAGCGGATGCGTTCACGGGAACAGTGAGTAACGCAGTTAAACGCGTTTATAAAGCCAAAGCTGTATACCTCACACACACACACAGACAGAAAGAGAAGACCGATCACTTTCACTCCTCTGACACCCTTGGATCTGCCCGTTCTTCTTCAGCCGTAGATCTTCAGCTCTGCTGGTTTACACTTAGTTTTCTGTAATCATATTTGCGTAATTATTTAATAACGTATACGTTTTTACACCATCTCCTCAGATTTGGTCCTTCCGCGGGGTTAAATAGATCTGAGCCTAGGCCTGCGCGTGACATACTTAAGTTCTTGAAGGACTCTTTTAGTTGAGTAAATAATATCAGAAGGAATGTGACCCAGTTTTCCAAACTGACTCTGAAGGCACACTGTTAGAGAGCGCGCGTATGTGTGCGTATAACAAACATGTTCTGTCTAAAGGAAGTGTGACAGTTTTTTGACTTGTTTATGCAAAACCACCCAACAGACTGCAGTTAAAATATTTTGTATGCGTCTAAAATGTGCGCATATGCATGCATGCAGAGCCTAACTAAAATATGAGTACTGGGAAGGCATCTCGGTCTCTAGTAAATGAGCAGTTGTCCAGCAGTCAATATTTACTTAGTGTAATAATTCCAGTCTTTTCAGGTCAAAGTACTGATGGTGTGATCATGTGAGTATCAGATGTGAGTGAACGTCTCAATGCCTTTTTTTCTAGCAAGCTCTTATTTTGGGAAGATTTTGCTGTGTGGGAAGGGATTTACAGTTGCTGTATGTGAGTCATGATAGGGTGGTGGTTAAAGATCTTGTAACTGGAAGGTTGAAGGTTTGAACCCAGCGTGGGTTGATTCATGAGTTGCAACCGTTGTATCGTTAAAGAGCAGGTCATAAGGGTTTTCGAAAAAATATCTCTTTTGCAATTTGTAACGTAGCAACCCTGCAATGTTAACAGTCTGTAAAGTTGTTCATCAAAAAGTGCATGATAAATGAAAATATCGTATTTTAAAAGAAATATTCAGACTCTGAACCGCCTCAACGAATCTTCATATTTTTTAATCTTCTGCCTGTTACTTTTATACGTCATGAGTTAACACATTTGCATTAAGGGCTGCAAGATTAATCGAACGCGATTAAACGCAATTTTGTCATGTACATTTTAATCATTAAAGCCGGTTCTGTGATTAGCAGTAAATCTCCATCACCTGCTTTCAGATGTAGTAGCATTTACTACACAGAGCTGTAGTTCTCTGACAAGCTATGCAAAATCATGTTCGGATGGTAGACCGCCTGGGAATACCAGGTGCTGTAAGTTTTTTGGAAATTTTTCACTAATTATATAATAATCTTGCAAAAAAAAAAAAAGAGTCAATGCCCGATCTCCGAATCTTAGCATGTTTGGTACTGGTTACTACTTGGATGGTAGACTGCCTGGGAATAATTCCAGGTGCTGTAAGCTTTTGGGTTTTCTTCCCTACTTATATAATGTACTGGACATTAGAGTTGCTGATCTTTAAATAGCCCTCTCTTTGCAGCAGTTTTCACTTACGGCCAGACCAACCTGGCTATGCCCGATCTCGTCTGATCTCAGAAACTAAGCAGGTTTGGGCCTGGTTAGTACTTGGATGGTAGACTTCCTGGGAATAATTCCAGGTGCTGTAAGCTTTTGGGTTTTCTTCCCTACTTATATATCGATCCTGAATCATTTCTGGATTCGCGATGCATCGATTTATTAAATCAATGAAAGCAGCGTCTGTTAAACTTCTGTTTATTCAGATGCAGGATAGGCATTTCCTGGATTTCTTTTCTGGGGCATATTTAGATTTTCAGCGCGAGAGCCCCCTTTGGCCTCTGGGTGGATATTTACTGTTGATCACTGAAAGATACGCATGACAATTGCAGCTTCTAATTTTTTAGGTGTGGAAAATCTTCTTAATTTTTAATGCAAGCATAGTGATACAATAGGTTTATTTATTTATTAATTCAGCCAATTGTACAAATTCAGAAAGGAATATAACAAAACATAATAAATATTTTCACAATTGAAATCATATGTAATTATGTCGTGGCCTAATGGTTAGAGAGTCGGACTCCCAATCGAAAGGTTGTGAGTTCGAGTCCCGGGCCGGCAGGAATTGTGGGTGGGGGGAGTGCATATACAGTTCTCTCTCCACCCTCAATACCACGACTTAGGTGCCCTTGAGCAAGGCATTGAACCCCCAACTGCTCCCCGGGCGCCGCAGCATAAATGGCTGCCCACTGCTCCGGGTGTGTGTTCACAGTGTGTGTGTGTGTTCACTGCTCTGTGTGTGTGCACTTCGGATGGGTTAAATGCAGAGCACAAATTCTGAGTATGGGTCACCATACTTGGCTGAATGTCACTTCACTTTTTTTTCACTTCACTTATGTTACAGTAATGAGAATTTGGTTGTAAAATGTGCTTTATTTCAATGCAAAAAAAAATTATAAATTATTTATTTATTTAACTATTTTAAATCACCAGTTGTACAAATACATGCAAATGACACAAACTAACATTCTAAATATTTATTAAAATTAAATGCTATGTAGTTACTATTATAATCATGAGAATTTGGTTGGGAAATTGTTTTAAATGCAAAGCAACATGAAATAACAAATATCTGTAATAACCTGATAAATATTTTACCATATTTTTACCATTTTACCATATTTTAACATATGCGCAATTACTGTCGCAATAGTGAAATAGCATAAAAAAATCATTAAATTTATTTGTTTATTTTAAATCATCAGTTGTAGAGACACACAAATACATAAAAAACTATTACTGACATGATAAATATAAAATTACTGTTTCAATAATAATTATTTGGGTGGAATAATGAAATAATAAAATAAAAGAATAAAAACAGATTCTTTATTCATCTATTTATTGGTGAACTTTAACCAGGCATATTATGTGAGAATCAGCCCAAAAATGTTTAATCTATTTAATAAAATTCCATGCCAGATGGAAAAGTATCGCACATGTTGTTGAACACAATCTAATCTTGTTTCAGCTCATAATAGATATATTTATAGTAGTTCTACAACATGAGCTCTATAATCATTTCTGTGCTGTTCCTAGTCAATCTCAGAGATGGATTCTCCATCACCAGACTCAACCAAACCTACTAAAGACATCTTCAACGAGCCACTAGAAGACATGTTCAGCGATCCTCTTAGCAACATTAACTCTGAACCCCAGAAGAAAGTAGACACCAAGATCCCTTCACCTAGTAGCGATGAAGCCGTCGACCTGTTCAGCGACGCGCTGGATGATGATAGTGAAGTAATGAGTTCACCTGAGGTCCAAAATCCCATGCCAGATCTCTTAAACGAGCCTGTAGAAGTGCCAAAGTCTGATGTCCTCGGTGAACCACCGGTGCATAAAAACGCAGCCCGACAGCAGGATGTTTTCGAAGACCCTCCGAAGGGCAGCAGCAAAAGCTCTTCTGTCAAGAATACAGCGAGCGCAGAGCTGTTCGGTGATGATGAGGATGAGGAGGATCTGTTTAAGGAGACGCCAAAAGTTGTGTCGAAGAAGCCTCAGCCTTCAGGACCACCTGTCGATGTTTTCACAGAGGTAAAATCAGACGTGAAAGTCAAGACACAGGTTAAAGACGACCCCACGGATCTGTTCACAGAGGAAGCCTTGACGGCACCTGCCCCGAAACCCTCGTCCAGCAGCAGCTCCAGGACCAACGGGGTTCACTCTGAGGAGCAGGATCTCTTCTCAGGTACGACACATTTCACCTGTGACACCAGATCATAACTGTGGCACTGTTCTAAGTAGAGCATTTTAAGTATTTTTAAGCAAGTTCAATTTGTTTGTTTTTAATTTTTAATTTTTATCTCTTTGCTATGTTTCTGAGCCTGAATCGGGTTAGTATCCTTGCTGTCTATGTGTGGTCAGAGAGCTCTCGGATTTCATCAAAAATATCTTAATTTTTGTTCCGAAGGTGAACGAAGGTCTTAGGGGTTTGGAACGACATGAGGATGAGTAATTATGACAGAATTTTCATTTTCGGGTGAACTATCCATTTCACTAATAGTTTTTGTTGAGTTAAAGCAGAAAGGGGTGGTGTTGGCGCAGTGGATAAGACACATGCCTTTGGTGTGAGAGACCCGGGTTCGAATCCACTGTGAGACACCAATGTGTCCCTGAGCAAGACACTTAACACCTAGTTGCTCCAGAGGCGTGCGACCTCTGACATATATAGCAATTGTAAGTCGCTTTGGATAAAAGCGTCAGCTAAATGAATAAATGTAATGTAAAAAGATATTGAAGTAATAAAGTTAAAATTGAAATAAAAATAAAGCTACATAGACATATAAATTGTGAATATTTCCAATGGAAATGACAAAAGCTCACAACAAAATTACTAAAACTTGACCTTAAATTAAAAGTATTAAAAATATGAATTAATGCTATCATAGTATATTAGTAAAACTAATATAACACTGTATTGAAGTGCTGTATGGTTCTCAGGCTTTCTGTTTTTTCAACAACGAAACCTTTTCCTGCTGTTGACTCTTTTTACTGCACATATATTGTACGAACAGAAATGCATGCACATCACTTTTGAGCAATAGATGATGAATTCGCTTTCTCAGCGTTGACTCAGGAAGAGGAAAAGGAATTCCTCAGCGACCTTTACCCTCTCACCCTGCGTTATGTTGCTGATTATGTTGTTTTCTATGCTATCTTTTTAGTTTTATTGAATACATAAATTGCACTTTCTCTCACTGTTTTTCTCAGAGGCTACAGTGGAGTTGTCTCTGGACAGTCCTCTCAATGACCGCAAGAAGAAAGACGCTGTGAAGCCGTCAGTATCGGCTCCTGCCGCCCCTGTAGCCAGCAGCTCCAGCAAAGCCTCGTCCAAAACCCTGGAGGAGGTAAAAAACTCCCTCAGCTTATGAAGAGCTGGAGAATCAGCTGTTTAAAAAAACAAATACGGAAACAGAATGATGTTTGATTCCTTTAATGACCAAGTTCACATGCACTGACTCACATGAGCCGATTCTTTTTAATGAATCAGTCGAAAAGACTCGTGCACAATTCATTTCTGTTTGATTTTAAATATCAAATTTATTTCAATATACTAAAAGCATCAAATGGAATCAGAATCAAAACCAGATTTGTTAAATTTCTTGCGATTCCCATCTCTAGAGATCTACATCTCAGAAGCAGTTCTCACTCGGTTTCGCTCTTCCTTTCTCTTTTTTCGGTTTCCTTTTTGCACATAAAGCTGGAGGAAGAGGAAAGTGAGGACAAGTTTGATCTGAACATTTCTGTCACGAATCCAGAGAAAGTCGGTAAGATTCACTTTCTAATATATATAGATTTTTTTAAATTCTGTGATTAAAACTGTGCTCATAAAACATTCGTTTAAAACAGCGTTTGAAGCCAGTAGTGGGAAACTATGATTATCTTCTGAGGTGAAATCACTGATGCGGCTGTCTAGAGCTTCCTCTTTTTGCCCTGTGCCAGCTATTTTTCATTTCCTGTCCTTCTCCTTTTTTAAAGGTGTGGTGTTACTGCAATGTCTAAAATCAGCACTAAATGTTAAAGGGAAGCTATGTGGTGTTTCTGTTTACTCACCTGCTGACTGTTTGCCTGTATATGGCATTATGGTTTTATAGACGGGTATAGAGATGATTTGTTTGTTATTCAGCAGACACTCATTATTAAATAGTTATAATTCCAGAAATACCTTTATATTATGCTTTGTAGGATCTTTGGGCAGAACTGTTTAGCATAGACAGATCCTAAAATCGAACCAGGACTTTCTTGTTCTTTAAAAAAAAAAAAAAAAACGGATTTTAATGCATTATGTATTTTAAAGCAGAATTCCCTCCCTAATCCAGCTAATATCCAAAGAGATTAGCCAATCATAACACAATTCATTTAAATATGTAAATCTTGAGTGGTGCAATAGTAAAATCTTCTGTTTTTGTGGGGGGTTTTTTTGGTTTATGTATAACCCTATAAAACCTGTTTTTTTTTTTTTTTTTTTTTTGTGTGTGTGTGTATATGTAGAATTATTGAGGGGAAAAAATTATATATATATATAACTTTTTTTTTCTCTCAATAATTCTTCTGGATTCAGATTTTATTCAGTTAACATTTTTCTAGATTCCATTCTAATGTTCAAAATTTCATTTAGGTAATCAGAAAGCATGTCTAATTAATTGGAATTATAAAACTTACACAGTTTATTGACAGTTGAACAAAAATTAAATGTTTTGGGGTCTTTCAAAATCTGATTACTTTTTCAAAATTCAGTTTTCATTTTTTTATCTTTTGATTGAATTTTAATTTGAATTTTAACCAAAATCAATTGTTTAATCAATTAAATTCATACAACTTTAACTATTTATTTATTTATTTATTTGCCATTTATAGGGCTCTGTCAAATGTTTTGTTTTGAATATTTAGTGGTGTTTATTAGATTATTTTTCAAAATTTTCACCTGCATTTTCTGTCTTGCTGAGATCATAGGGCCTTATTTACACTGGTTTTCTGATTTAGCCTGGTCCTCTGGCCTGGAGAAACTGCTGTTAAGTTGGTTTAGTTTGAAAAGCTGACAGAAATGTCTTGGAGACCAGCTTTGGCCAGTTAAGACTTTTTTTTTTCAGTCAGAAGAGCAGGATCATAAACCATCTCAGCTACTGTACTTGAGGCTAAACCTGTTACTTTTGTATAACCAGCTACATTTACATCAGCAGCACATGTGTTTTATTGATATGGTTTATTTTGATTTGTTTTGGTCATCTGAGCTGATTCTCTTTCTTCTCCTCACAGGTGATGGTATGAACGCTTACATGGCCTACAAAGTTTCAACACAGGTGATTTTCACTCATCCTGTTCACACAAACACACAATATGACACACAGTCTAAATCTCATCTTCTCATTGTTTCTCAGACGTCGCTAACCATGTTCCGTAGCAAGACGTTCACCGTCCGCAGACGTTTCAGTGATTTCCTGGGATTGTATGAAAAGCTCTCTGAGAAACATTCACAGAACGGATACATCGTACCTCCACCACCAGAGAAGAGCATTCTGGGTAAGAACTTGCTCCGCTAATGCATCAGATCTGAACTGATTGTGACTACGTGGCTGATTCTGAATAAATGTGCGTGGATTTGACAGGTATGACAAAAGTCAAAGTTGGGAAGGAGGACCATTCATCAGCAGAGTTTGTGGAGCGGAGGAGAGCTGCTCTAGAGAGGTTCGTCACTCAAGATGACATTAGTTCTTATCTAGGAGCACTGAAGTGAATTGCACTGAAGTAAACTGACTTTTAGTCTTGACCAGCCAGAGTTGTCCAGTGTGTGGCATGTCACTACTTTTTTTTGTCACTCATTCGTTTTCTCTTTTCATTACATTGTGCTAAATTGCCCTGCCTCCAATGAAATCTTATTGGTCTAAAATCTCAAATTACTGCGACACAATATTTTAATTTTAATGGGGACTGAAAAATTATTTAGGCTGGATAATATAATATAATATAATATAATATAATATAATATAATATAATATAATATAATATAATATAATATAATATAATATAATATAATATAATATAATATAATATAATATAATATAATATAATATAAAAACACTATTGGTGAAGTAATAAATATTAATGTATATATTTTAATTAATGTGGACAGAAAAATTACTTGGATTGAATAATGCCATATAATATAATAATAGTTAATAGTAATTAATATTAATATTAATAAATAATTACTTAAATAACTTTTAAAATTACGTAAATAAAATAATATAATGTAATATAGTGTAAATATAGTATTAAATAGCATATATTTTTAATGAGGGATGAAAATTACATAATGTTATAATTAATAAAAACATATACTATAATTTTAATGTGGACAGATGTAATATAATGTTAGTGCGAACTAATTTTAATACATTAAAATGTTCATGTTGACAGAAATTATTAAAATTGTATAATGTAATTTAAATTTATAATATAAGGTAAAATACTTAATATCCAAGTAAACATAGTATAATATATATTGATATTAATTACTACAAACATTGAATGTATTTTTTTCTGTCCTCATTCAAATGTAATTATACAATATTTTGTCAAGTCACTTTTTTATAGTGCGTTATGGAATAAAATATTAATTACAATTTATATTAAATTAGATTATTTTATAATATTTTTTTGTATTGTCTAATCTAATGTTATTGATTATTTAAATTGGATAATACAATAATATATTACGTTAGTAGTAATTAATATATATATATTATTTGTAATAAACAGAAAAATTATATAGTAATATAATTGTAATATATATATTTTAATTTAAAAAAAAAAAAACACATTTACACTGTAATCTAAATGTTAGTAGTAGTAGTAGTGATTATTATTCTACTTCTTGTATGTATGTCTCTATTTTTAAATGTGAGGCTTGTCTGTGTCGTTGCAGATATCTTCAGAGGGTTGTGAGTCACCCGTCTCTGCTGCAGGATCCTGATGTGAGAGAGTTTCTGGAGAAAGAGGAGGTGAGACCGCTTCTGTTTAGTGATCTAAAAATGAACATTTTTAATTATTCAGCACATGCAACTGCAAAATTCATCATTAGCATAAACCTTTCCTAAGAGAAGTGTCTATTCCTCACATTCAGAAATATCAGCTTTGCTGTTTGTAATGATAATTCAGTGCTCTGTGTGTGTGTGTGTGTGTGTGTGTGTGTGTGTGTGTGTGTGTGTGTGTGTGTGTGTGTGTGTGTGTGTGTGTGTGTGTGTGTGTGTTAGTTACCCAGAGCAGTCAGCACACAGACTCTGAGTGGAGCTGGCTTCCTTAAAATGTTCAACAAAGCCACAGATGCTGTGAGCAAGATGACCATCAAGATGAACGAACAGGATGTGGTTAGTGAACCTACATTGAACTCCTCTTTACAGAGATTGAGGCTTGAAGAAAACCTACAAAGGATACTGAATATAAATCTGTGTGTGTGTGCGGTGTGTGTTCTGGTTTCAGTGGTTTGACGAGAAGATCCAGGATGTAGAAAATGAAGAACAGCATATGCGGAAACTTCACGTCATGGTGGAATCGCTTGTCAATCACAGAAAAGGTCAGAAGTGCAAACAATCAGTTTCAGATTTAAAAAAATTAGCTGAAACTTGCACCTGAATGTGGATATTTATTCTTTAAAAAATGCAGTGCAACCCGTTTTATTTCTGTAATGTGACATCTATTGAGTGAAACACAATATTCATTCATAAAAATAAGGACGGGGCTTTATTTTAGCTGCTATAAATTGACTGGATGATGAAAGTATGTGATGCTGTCAGTGGACTTCTGGTTTGATGGTATAATGTGTGTTTCAGAGCTGTCTGGGAACACGGCTGTGTTTGCGAAGAGCGTGGCGATGTTGGGCAGCTCGGAGGACAACACGGCTCTGTCGCGAGCTCTGTCTCAGCTGGCCGAGGTGGAGGATCGAATCGAGCAGCTCCATCAGGAACAGGCCTCCAACGACTTCTTCACCTTCTCAGAGCTGCTGGCCGATTATATACGGCTGCTGGGAGCCGTCAAGGTACAGACACACAAAACTGCTCCAGAGCATAGTTATTGTGTTGTTTGCTTGAGACTTTAAGAATTAGTGGGATTCTCCAAAATGTGTGTATATATATATGTCAATAAAGTTTTGTTGATAATTCTAATAATTATAAAAAACTAATAAAAAAACATTTTTTAAGCAATGTAAAATAAATCAGTTTATATATTTATTATTATTACAAACTCATATTTGTATTTGCATTTTTTTTATTTAATAATAGTAATTAATAATATAAAAAAAATGTAAATACATAACATGTATCACGATGCCAAAATGTTACATCTTGGAGAGATATATCTACAATAATAAATATTATACATTATTAAAAAATTTAATAATATTGTATTTATTATTATTTAGCATATTAATCTGTTTGTATCGAATTATTAATCTTGTTCGTGTTCAAACACCATAAGATTTCAGGCATACCAACCAACCAACCCTTAATACATCTCATTATTAATAATAATAATATTATTGTGTTTGTCAGGGTTGCTTTGATCAGAGAATGAAAGTGTGGCAGCGCTGGCAGGACGCAGAGAACATGCTGCAGAAGAAGAGAGAGGCCGAGGCCAAACTCCTGTGGGCCAACAAACCTGACAAACTCCAGCAGGCCAAGGATGAGATCGCTGAGGTAACTGCGCTAACATGCTACTGTTTGTCTGGTGGAGGTTTTCTAGACTCACTGCTGTTCCACAGATAAACGCTAACATCTGTAACCTTTACTACTCCGCTCTATAATGAGCCTTCTCTTATTCTCGTCCTCCAGTGGGAAGCAAAAGTCACACAGTACGAGAGAGAATTTGAGAGAATCTCAGCCACCGTACGGAAAGAAGTCATCCGCTTTGATGTGAGACCTGACTTCTACATGGATTTAAATATCAGCATTAAAGGAATAATTCACCCAAAAATTAAAGTTTGATTAAAATGTACTCACCCTCAGGCTTTCCATGATGTAGATGAGTTGGTTCTCAATCAGAACAGATTTGGAGAAATGTAGCTTTACATCAGTTGCTCAGCAATGGATGCACTGCAGTGAATGAGTGCCGTCAGAATGAGAGTACAAACAGCTGATTAAAAACATCACCGTAATCCACACCTCTCTAGTCCATCAGTTAATGTCTTGTGAAGTGATAAGCTGCATGTTTGTAAGAAACAAATCCATCATTGAGACGTTTTTAACTTCAAACCCCTGCTTCCGGCTAAAATAGGAATCCTTTATAACATAACATTTGTTCCTCCAGTCAAAAAGTTGTCTCTTCTGAATCAGCAGTGAAATATACACATATCAAGCTCCATTTAAAAGAAAAAAGCGTTCTTAACTAATATGTTGGTGGATTCATTCACTGGAGGAAGTGTTATTATGGATTCTAGACTAGTTTTTTAGCCAGAAGCAACAGTTTGAAGTTGAAAAATTCTTACTGGTGGGGTTTTTTCTTACAGACAAACAGCTTTTCACTTTACGAGACATTAATTGATGGACTGGAGAGGTGTGGATTATTGTGATGATTTTATCATATGTTTGGACTCTCATTCTGACGGCACCCATTCACTGCAGAGCATCTATTGCTGAGCAGGTGATGCAATGCTACATCTTTCCAAATCTGTTCTGATGAAGAAACAAACACTTCTACATCTTTGGATGGCCTGGGGGCGGATGCATTTTCAGCAAATTATCAATTTGGGGTAAACTATTCCTTTAAATTCTCCTTTCAAAACATTCATCTCTTCAAAAAGACTAACTGTTCATTTGAATTTCTTTGCTAACAGAAAGAGAAAGCTCGAGACTTTAAGAGACAAATCGTCAAATATCTGGAGTCACTGCTGAACTCGCAACAACAGGTACAGAAACATTTTCAATCATTTTATCTACCAAAATTGTGTTTTTAAACACCCATAATTCATATTTTGCTCTCTCTTCTAGCTGATAAAATACTGGGAGGCGTTTTTGCCAGAGGCGAAAGCGATCGCGTGATTCGGCGTCCATGCACAAACACACACTCACCGATAACCGAGGCCTTTCTACACTTTACCTCTCGCCCATAAACCAAGAGAAGTCGCGCTGCAAAGGGAAATCATCTATCCAGCCGCTCGTTCCTCTGATTGAGTTAGTAACCTGTATATTTTCTGTGTGATCTTCACCTTTGTTTTCTTACTTTGCATCTTTATTGTTTGTGGGATGTGAACACATGTGGTGGCTGGGTGTCTTCCTCCTCTGTATGCAACCAAACCTTGTTACTCATCAGCAGTGATGTCAGTGGTCTACACTAGAGGGCACTCATCGCTCACACAGTGAGAAACTTCCCATCAGCCCACTTGTGTGACCAGTCAAGACATTTATACTTATAAGCCCGGTTTTCAGAGAGAAATATAGACCTAGTTTGTCCAGATTATTGGTATATACACTTTTAAACACCATGATGACATTGTATTTTGCAAGTTAAAGAGGTTTTAATACAGTTATTAGAGACTGTTGAAATCAAATGACTGAAACTGGCTGGGTGTTGTGAACTGACCAGTGGAAATGACAGGAACTGTATGTCAACACTCACACTCATTGAGCAGCCTGTTAGAAATTGATCAGTGTTTTTTTTTTTGCTGGCTTTTGTTTTTTACTCCAAGGATCATTTGAACTCGTCTACAGATTGTATGTTCAGCATTTAAAAACGCATTCCTAAAGCGTTTTCTCTCACTATCACCAGGTCAAGCAGGAAGCCCAAAGCACTTCAGTCTTAAAGTAGTTTTTTGTCGTTCTTCAGAATTTCATTCCATTTTGCTTGATTTACTTTAAGTTTTCATTTGTAGACATTTATGCCAACATGTTTTTATTTTTTGTGTCAAACTGTATTTGTGTAATCCACTTGATTCTGGCATGTTATGATGAATTAATCTTTTGCTACGCTACTAATAATGATTGTTTCTACATTAGATTTTGTTTTTTTATACAGATTTTGCTGCTGTCAGAGTTTGTAAAACTGTCTGAGATTCATCATCATTTCTAACATTTTGTTGTTTGTTTATTAGTTTGCGGTAGAAGTTATATTTTGGGCCCTGCTGTAATGACACTTTGAACAGATGTTAGCAGGTTTGACTTCACCATTAGGTGCCATAATCATCAAAAGTATGTTATTAGAAAAATGGGGGCAGATATTTTTTTCACTATGGACACTTCTTTTGAAAAAAACAATAAAGATTTAATTACAAATATCAAGATTTTGATTTAAGAGTCTTTTGTTGGTGTGTGTGTGTGTGTGTGTGTGTAGACAGACAGATAGACAGACAGACAGAGAGATAGAGAGATAGACATAGACAGAGAGAGAGACAGATAGATAGACAGAGAGAGACAGAAAGACAGACAGATAGAGACATAGACAGAGAGAGAGACAGGAAGATGGACAGAGACAGATATCAAATTACTATTGGACAAATTTATAATGAACACATATCCAAAGTAAAGTAGGCATAAATCTGGCACTAAAGGACATTACAGATATATTCCACCAATCAGCATCCATGTGCAATTTGATAAAAATCATCCAAAAAAACACCAATGAGAAGTGGTTTGACGGTGAGTGTAAAATAATTCAAACGACAGTAAGAAATCTTTCAAATAAAAAACGCAGAGATCCTGACAAATAAGAACTCTGTCTTCGGTATCATGAAGCTCTTAAGGTGTGCAAACAAACTCTTAAAGCAAAAAAGGAAGAGCATACAGAACAATTACTTCAAACAATGGAGGAATCAATAAATACCAATAACCTTTGGAACAGCTGGAAAATTCTCTATAGACCAAAAAGGAAGAATTGGCCATTCAAAATGAGAATATATGGAGGACACACTTTGAAAATCTGTACAAAACAACTGAAACAAATCCTGCTCGAAATGAAAAAATGAAAATCTGTACAAAACAACAAACAAATCCTGCTCGAAATGAAATAAAAACTAGAATCCCTTGGATTTCCCAATCACAATAAATGAGCTTACAGATAGACTACATGTACTAAAACCCAACAAGGCATGTGGCATCGACGGAATATTAAACGAGATGATCAAATACACAAATGACAAATTCAAAAGTGCAATAACCAAATTATTTAATATTGTTTTGTGTAGGATATTTTCCAGATATTTTTATGCATTATATAATTGTTTATTCCTTATTAATGTAATGTACAATGCTTTGGCAATACTGTGCAAGTCATGCCAATAAAGCTCATTCGAACTGAATTGACAGATAGACAGAGAGACAGACAGAACGACAGAGAGAGACAGAGAGACAGAAAGATAGACAGAGACACAGAAAGATAGACAGAGAGACATAGACAGAGAGACACAGACAGACGGACACATAGAGACAGACAGACAGAGACAGAGAGACAGAAATATAGACAGAGAGACAGACAGACAGACAGAAAGATGGACACAGACAGATATACAGACAGACAGATAGATGGATAGATAGATAGATAGATAGATAGATAGATAGACAGAGACACACACAGAGACACAGACTAAGACAGAGACAGATAGACAGACAGAGACACACACACACACACACACACGTTTGTTTTTGTGAAAGTGGGTTGATCCCATAGACGTAATGGTTTTTATACTGTACAAACTGTATATTCTATCGCCCTCAACCAACCCTACACCTAAACCTAACCCTCACAGGAAAGTTTGTGCATTTTTACTTTCTCAAAAAAACTCATTCTGTATGATTTATAAGCGTTTTGAAAAATGGGGACATGGGTTTTGTCCTCATAAGTCAACCTCTCCTTGTAAAACCTGTGTCATACCCATGTCATTATACAGAGTTGTGTCCTGATATGTCAGACAGACGGACAGACAGACAGACAGACAGATAGACAGACAGATAGACAGACAGACAGACAGACAGATAGATAGATAGATAGATAGATAGATAGATAGATAGATAGATAGACAGACAGACAGACAGACAGATAGATAGATAGATAGATAGATAGATAGATAGATAGATAGATAGATAGATAGATAGATAGATAGATAGATAGATAGATAGATAGCAAAACTGGTCATGGTTGCATAAAATAGTTCCTAATAGTTGTCTTTGGTGAAACTTTGAGCCAAAAGATCCACATCCACACAGTGGACTAAAAAAGGAAGTGATCCTGTAGGTCTTCCCTCTTTTAGTATTTGTTCTGTGCCGTAAGCTCCAGCTCTCATTTAATGCTCTTATCGTAAATGATCGTTCCTCTGAGCTTTGATGAGACACTTTCATGTGACCTCATTGAAGGTTTACTGCGGTAAAATTATTACCGCTGCAGTGGAATTAATCTTTCACCAAAAGCCTTTAAACTATAAACTCATCAATCATTAAGCTGTTCGGCTTGTTTATTTTCCAGCAATTTATAGGTTAAATTATGTCCAGGGTTCAGTTGCTCTTTTTGGATGAGCATTGAATTAAATAATTGGGATGAAGTAGGAATGCTGGGATAACACTTGAGCATCAGGAATGTGGCTGATCTTCAGACTCGAGTGTGTTTAGTCAGCAGCAAATGCATGAATGGTTGTGTGTCACGGGAAATCACGTGATTATCATTTATTCTCCAGTCAGCCAGAAGAAATGAGGACATCAGGTTTAGTCCTGATGCCCAGTGCTAACCATTTGACCTTCCTAAAATAGAATGACTAATTTAGATAAACACTTATTTTTTTTATTTATGTATATTGATTTAGTCAATGTCATTCATAAGAAACTAAGAATACAATATGTTAATTTGTAGTCTCTATGGAATAGGTACACAAATACCCTTTTACATAACTTCTCCGAAATCCATTATAGAGTTTATTAAAGATGATAAGTGTTTATAAATGAGAGATCTCATGACAGACTCATGATCCGAGTAAACAACAAACAGACACTGGATATATGGTTAACCTGTATTAGCAATGTTTTCCCTATTGCAATGTTATCTCTTAGTTCACAGTGTGTGTGTGTGTGTGTGTGTGTGTGTGTGTGTGTGTGTGTGTGTGTGTGTGTGGAGGAGGAGCTCTGGAGAGTTCTCCAGCGCGCGGAGCTGATCTTCAGTTCAGTCCGTGATCTGTGCGCTTGTGTTGGAGATGTTGGATCATCAGTGTGTGTCTCCGGTCATCGAGGTCTTTATTCCGTCTCTCACGAGGGAAGTGGACGAGACGGGAAAATTGCGCAAAGTAAGTCAAAGAGAAACTCGTTTCTGTTTGTAGTTCCTCAGGGCTGTTATGTTATGCCGCGCGTTTGACGTTTTGCACGTGCTTTTGGAGTTGTCATTCATTTTGAAAGCTGATGGTTATTATTAATCATTCCGTGAGGCTTCCCAACTTATTATGGTAACCACAGGTGCACGCAAAATACCATACAGTTCAGGACCTTTGGGGATTCAGGTGCTCAGAGTATAAAGGGGCACATGGAACAGGGCTTTTAACAGGTCTGTGCTCCTTACTGATATGTGAATCGAAACGGATGCTTCTGTATTGATAACAGCACATGCGTGACGCAGGTTTGAAAAAGAAACAGACCATTTTAAATTGAAATGTTAAGAACTCTTAATTACTCTGGAATTAGAAACTGAATTATATTATTATTATTGAGTTTACAGGGTATGGTGGTGTTGCTGTTGTAAACACCACTGTTGTTGTAGATACAATTCTTATTTAAAATATAATTTTATTCTAATCCTGTTCTGAATTTATTTAATTTCTGAATGATAGTGATAATAAAAAAAAGGATTGATAAGCATCATTCGGAGGGTGAGAAAATCAGTATAAGCCTGTTTTTCCAGTGTTGTGAATCGTGATCATTATTTTTAAGGCACTCGTTTTTTAAATAAATAGCCTACTGTCAGGTAAAATAAAAATAACTTTTCCCAATCAAACAGCAAGAACGAAAGAGAACAAGCACCTTTGTTTATAGGCTATTGATTTTTGTAGAACTATGTTGCAGACAACACAAACATTTATACGGTGGCAATGTAAAATTTTTTGTACTATTGCAATGTTGGCTGTAACATTGTAGAAATGGAAACATGCAAGAGAGCTGTGGCCACATAGTTGATCTCCATTTAGATGACCTTCCTTCTAAGAAAGTGTAATTTATTGTGCACTTATATTTTCAGCCTGTTGTCATAATGTTGATAGGTTTGATTGCATTGCAGCAATGTTCCGATTACTAGGAACCAAAAAATGCAAGCAATTTTCATGCATTTCAGAGTACTGGAACAATAGACAAAGGACTTTTTAAATGCAATAAAATATAAGGTAACAATTTAGTTAAGTGCTTCCCTCAAAGGTGTGTCTTCAGCCAATTTTAAAAGGGTCATATGATGCTATTTCAATTTTTCCTTTCTCTTTGGAGTGTTACAAGCTCTTGGTGCATAAAGAAGATATGTAAATTTGTAAAGACTAAAGTCTCAAATCGAAGTTTAGACTCATACACGCCCTCCTAAAACGGCTCATTCTAACACGCCCCCACATGTCTACGTCAAGATGTGGGAAGATTAGCATAACGCCGCACAAATGTACACGCAAAGAAAGAAGGCGTAACTTTTATTCTCACTGTTGCCTCCGACATGTCGTGGAGAGTGTTTCGTTGTCCATTTTCCATGACATTTTCGTCACACGCTTTAGGTATACGGCCAATCACAATGCACTGGATAGCTGGCCAATCAGAGCACACCTTGCTTTTCAGAACGAGGAGCTTGGTAAGTATGTGGAAAATAATGTTTTTTTTTTACCTTAAACTACATAAACACATTGCATTAGACCAAATACACGAAATAATGTTCTTTTTAGCAACGTCATATGACCCCTTTAACGCCTAAGGAAAAATGATGAAATATGCAATTCTATAGAAGAGATGCACCCCAGCAGCTCTACTCTGTCATCACTTACAGGAATGAATGGAGCAGGAATATGACAGGACATGTTCAACTTGAAGCGTTTTGAAACATCTCGACTCATGTTAACAAGAGATTTGAATGTTTTTACTTTTGATTCTGGATGATTTGACTCCATTCATAGCAGTGCAAAATAAAAATGTTACAAAAACTTTTCGATTTACATTTTTTTTCAAAGAATTGTCACAATTCTTAGATTTCTCTCAGAAATATCAGTTTATCTTGCAGTTGCAAGCTTGTAATTCAGACTTTTTACACAGAACTCTACTTTTGTCTCAGAATTGCAAGTTTATATCTTATGATTGAGTTAACATCTCCCAGTTGTGACTTTTTTTCAGATATTTATAAGTTTACATCTTGCCATTAATTTTTTTTTTTTATTTGAGAACTTTGTTTACATCTCGCAACTCGTGACTTTTTTCAGAGTTGTGATTTTTTTTTAAATCTTTCCAATTGCGCATTTATCTCGCAGTTCTGACTTTTTTTCTCAGAATTGCAAAGTTAATATCGTGATTCTGACTTTTTCACAAAATTTTGAGTTTACTTCTCGCAATTTAGACTTTTTTTTCATATAATTCAGTTTAAATCTCACAATTATAACTTTTTTTCTCTGAATTTTAAGTTTACATCTTGCAGTTCAGACTTTTCTCAGAATTGTGAAGTTTATATCTCTCAATTCTGACTTTTTTCATCGAACTCTGAGTTTACATCTTGCAATTTTGAGTTTTCTTCCACGCAATTTTGTATGTTTATGTTGTCAGTTTAGGTGTCAAAAAGTTTGGGCGAGGAAAAAAAAAGAATTGTGGGATGTAAACTCAGAATTCCAAGATTTACTTTTTTCATTTTTTTGAGAATTCTAAAATGTGAACTCAGAATTCAGTGGGGGAAAAAAATCACAGAAATTGCACTTGTAAAAAAAAAAAATTACTCTGAATTGTGAGATAAAAATTTGCAATGACCTTTTTTATATTTTTTATTCTGTGTCGGAAATAAGCTTCCATAGATAAATAATAGAACCAGTGTGTTGCATGGAGTCTGAGGCAGTTCTGTAGGACTGTCCAGCTGCAACCAAAACCGACCCAGCCAAGAGTGAAGGAAAGAGAGTCACTGTGCTTTGTGTGTCGTCTAGATAACATGATGCAGTTTTAGTTAATTTATCAGATCAGATGGAGCCAAATCAAATGCATTTTACTCATTTTACTTACATCATTCCCATCAGTGGCTTTGTCCAGTTTATTATCAGAATCGGATAATGTGGAGCTGTATGAGGAGTTTTTGTAGTCTGAATGAGAGGGTTTAACGGGAGCAGTTGTTTGTGTGTGATGCTAAAAGTAGAACAGCTAAATCACAGCTGAATCACAACCACACGGCAACATGCTGATGTCAGTCAAAGCTGTAATGCCAGGCGCACACTCACACCTGTCAGACTGAGCAGGCCATGAAAACATCTCTGAACAGTGAGCTGTAGAACTTCAGAAGAATGCAGGTCGGAGGTCACAGTCGAGAGAGATGAGTATTACTCTACTGGAGATGAATGGAGAAAGAGAGGAAATCTATTCATCTTAGTGGAAATATCAGCAACAATGACAGCTCTATAAGATCGAGAGAGGGAGAAACTGGGTTTAAATCGAGTCCTCGTGACCCCGATAAACACGACACAATCTGGTGCCCAATGTGTTTTCATTGTTAACCAGGAATGCTCTCCACCCGCCTGCACTCACTCACTTTACCCATAAAGCTTGTGTAGCATTCACTGATTTAAAGGGACAGTTCAACTAAAAATGGAAATTCTGTAGTTTACTCTGTCTTTAATAATAATAATAATATCTTAATAATTTACATACTATAATACATTTAATATTGTAACATAATAAATGTAGCATGGAAAAGTCCATTAATATTAAAATACATAAAATATATTATTTTTTATTAAAATGTATTTATGTATATAAATATTACTCATAAAAAAAGATTATTTATATATATATATATATATATATATATATATATATATATATATATCGACAATCCATTCACTCTTATTGATTGGCATTTTTATTTTTTTTGTGAACTGTCCCTTTAAATTCTTGAACAACTATTGGTTTTGTCAGTTTTTCAGTTCACAACATTGCATAGATAGTTCCCATCACCGTGTTGAGCATGCTTGAGCACCGACTTGTCAAAACATGCTTGAACCACAATCATTTTATTTCTCTCTCCCTCAGCCTCTGATTTAGTGTGAACAATATCTGAGGTGTTGAGAAGCGAAAGATTGATCTCACGGTTGGAAATATTTGGTGGAACTGAGTGTTCTGTGTTCCTTTGTTATCAGTGGAAAACGGGAAACTGCTCATTCTCAGATCTGCTCACAATGTGGCCAAACCCCACGCACACACACACACACACACACACACAGGTTACACTGGCAAAAGAGTACTAACTCAATGCATACTGTGTAGTATATACACTCAATTCTGCATACTATGTTTTAAAAATAGTATAATAAAGTAAAAATAAAGTAGTGCTGGGCAATAATTAATCGTGATTAATTGCATCCAAAATAAAAAATGTGTTTATATAATATATGTGTGTGTTCTGTGTGTATTTATTATGTATACACACATACAGAATTCATTTAAAAAAAAAACTGTATACTTATACTCCTATAATTTATATATAAATATTGAATATATAAACAAATATATATATATATATATATAATCACCCAGCACAAAAATTTAAGTCATGTGACCTCACTTCAGAAATAGTTATTTTGTAATAGTTATTTCAAATTTTTTAACATCTCTCCTCTCAGAGTGATAAAGTCAATAAATAAATGAAATCAACATCATGTTTTCTGATTTCCCAATTGCTTCTAATTTTCCATGAAAGCTCACTCACATGGAGTTCAGATTTATGTCACAGTAAGACACAGCTGTTCTGTCACGTTGTATTTCTTTGTGTTGTGGACAATAAGGACCCACGAGTCTTTCTAAAGAGACACTCAAAGCTTCAGGGTGTGATCTTACCTGATTCTGAAGAAGGCCACACCTGTGCTGCTGATTTAACCTGTGTAAACTCATATGACACATATCGTTAGCTCATAGCATAATTGTCTAAGTCATATTTCAATGTTTTTGGTAAACAAGAAAAAACACATTTTTTAGAAATCACATTGTTATTTTGTATTGTTATTATAACAGTACATTCAACCAGATGTGTGAACAAGTATGCAAAAAGAAAAAGATCCATCATCAATTGCCTAACCAATAAAAGTGACTTAGGCAGAATATGCCATGACTTAGGCATTTTTTCTCTTACATAAAAAATGCAAACATAACAAAAGTTGCTTTACTCTCCTAAATATAACCAAGATGTGTAACTTGTGAACCCTAACCAAGTTGTTTCTTATTAATGTCTAACCTTAACCACTGTTTTCCTTTTCCACCCTTAATCGAAGTTCCACTTAGGTGCTGTGCAAACAAAACCAAAGTTTTTTTTTCTCCTAAATATAACCAAGATGTGTAACTTGTCAACCCTAACCAAGTTGTTTCTTAATGTTTAACCTTAACCACTGTTTTTCTTTCCCACCAAGTTCCACTCAGGTGTTGTGCACACTCATTTTCACACTGTCTATTGATGAGGGAGGTTGTCATAGTACTGGTTCGCTACTCTTTCCATAGTACTGGTTTCATTGCCTGCAAGTAATTGAATTTCCTGAGAGTAATTGGCAGTTGGGCAGGAAAGAGTGGGACCCAGTGGAATGGTTCTTTGGGGATGTTGATTCGCTGAGGCAGGTCCTCCCATTCAGACTCAAAATCCAACTTGTACCGGATTCGACCATCAGCCAAGTACTGGAGAGCCCGGAGGCCATGGACTGTGGGGTCACCAACTTTTTTACCTGGTCGAATATTGGTGATGTAGGCCCCAGATAACTTCATGAAGTCATTGTGGTATAGCTGGGTCACCGTGTATGGGGATGGATGTATTCGTGCAGTCTCAAAGATGACAATGTAATCACGTGGAGTGTGAATATCTTTGACGATGCGCCGCTCAATGAGGCTATGCATGGAGTCACACTCCATTTGTGTGTGGCCAGCAACCAGAAACTTTTGCTCTATGGTGACACCATGCTTCATGGCCAGATGAAGGTAGGTGTTGCTGATGGCACCACACCGATTTTGATATCCACAGCCATCACTCCAGACAATGACTTTCTCAATGTTTCCGTTGGCCTCTAGGATTGATTCGAAGTGTTTGGACTGCAGATGAGCAAAAACCTCACTGCTGAGGGAGCCTTCATGCTCTTCCCAAGCGTAATAATATCCATCTTTGTTGTTCATGTTGAAGCAAGTAAAGTTGTGCATCTGTAATTTAGTTTTGTAATACATTGTACTTGCTTTCGTCTTGGGGCACAGAAGAATGCATTGAAGGTCCATTGTCCACACTGAAAGTTTGTCACTGGATTCCTTTTTATCCTTAGCTTTTTCAGCTTGAGCCTGAGCCTTTAATTTCAAGTGAGTAGTAAGGGTATCCTGATCTGTATTTCCTAACTTGGCGCTGACACATCACACTGGTCTTTTTTTGGTATGAACACGGAGTAATTCTGCTCACTGAACACATTTCGAAAATATGTCTCACTCACAGCACGCGCTCCATTTTCACCAGCAGCTTTCTGATATTCCTTGTCTAGATCACTTAGAACTGTTCCCGGCTCCAGGAACTTCTTTTCCTGATAGGAGGGAACCTGACGGCAGTAATGGGATGGGACTGTAGGCAGTCCAGAGAGCCATTCTTTCAGGAAGGTCTGGTCAACATCTGATATAGGCACACATGGGCCAGTCTTGTTGATCTTGGGTTTACATGGATCAGTTTTGGATTTTAACCATGATCCGATGGTTCTGGGGGCGATGCCAAGTGTTGAACAGAAAAGATTCTTACACACAGGTAGTTTACGTCTATCTGCCAGTTGCAGGTGGTATAATAGGGACGTTGTTCTCCTTGATGCAACACCACCTTTCTTCTGTTTTTGGGCACATTTTGGACTAGAGTCTGGATATACAGATTGCGTGTCTCCCAGAAAGGCATGGACCAAAATTGTTGAAGATATTTGTTCTATGCTCTTCAGTCAGTAGTCTGTTTTCCCATGTTTTCTGCCATTTTGTTTGTATCAAAAAAGTCAAAGAGATGACTTAGGCAGATAATGTTTTTGGGTTCTAATAAGTGTTGTGATTGGCTGAGGACATAGGCAGAAAGGCAGGATGATGCAGCAGTGGTAGGACAGTAAAGTTAGGCAGATATCTCAATTTGGCCAAAAAATGACTTCTGCTAACGATATATGACTAAACTGTTGCACAGTTATATGTGTGTGGGTTTGATGAGGTCATTCACTGTATATAGACTTTGGTATTTCTGAATGATTGTTTATTCATATTAAAGTTTTAGCCTGTAATAACAGCATTAGAGCTCTAGAGGGCGCGCTGATGCAACACTATCCGCAGACGCTTTGGCGCCTCCTGCTGGCGAATAATCTGTCACTACACTCTCCAAAGGTTTATAGAAGTCTGTTCTGAGTGTTTTATGACAAGGTTTTATGTTGTTGTTTTTTTCAGCTCTTCAGGTTGGAGATTCTCTTTAATGGAAGGAAACACTTTGTTTTGCGGCGACACTGTGATTTTCAGATGCTCCACCGGAAGCTGAAGAAGATTCTGCGAGCTCCTGATTTCCCCGGCAAGAGAAACCAGCACCTGCGAACCAAACCACTGGAGCAAAGACGACAGGAACTGGAGGACTACATCCAGGTAGAGATATTTAGTGTTTATTTCATGTTATCATATTATATTGATTTATTATTATTTTAAGTTTAGGTTTTAGTCATTTCAGTGTGTGATATTTTTTATTTCACTTTAATTTATTTATATTATTCATTTTATTGTGATTTTATTTTGATTTAGCTTTTATTCATTTTCTATATACATTTTAGTAGTTGCAACGTTCTTTATTTATTTCAACTTTATTTCAATTTCCACAATTTTTTTTAAATAGTTTTAATAGTTTACAATAATATATTTTTTAAATAGTACTTATTAAGGGTCATATTATGGGATACTGTATTGCACACAATCTTTTTGTATAAAGCAGATTTTTAACCTATATTCATCATATACAGAAAAATCATATACCAAACACTATATGTACAACATATATACAGTATGTATGAATAACTTGGACTGATACTGACATCTGGTGAAAATTTCATGTCAACAGCACCTTAAGAAATACATTTACTGAGAAAAAGGGTGACGTGTTCAATACTTATTTTACCCGCTGTATATATATATATATATATATATATAAATATATATATATATATATATGTGTGTGTGTGTGTGTGTGTGCACGCGTGTGTGTAGTATTGAACTTATCTTATTGAACTTGTTAAAGTGTGTGAAAGTATATGTTAATGTATTCAAATATGTTGCAATATATCAATCATCATATTAATATAATGTCAAACTGAGGTTGTAATTTTTTAATTGGCTGCCAATTGCAGGAGATTCTGTATCGTTCTGACGCTGTTCCTCAAGAACTCCTGGATTTCCTGCAGGTCAAACATTTTCATTCGGCGAGCAAGAACTGCAGCTCTGAGTATGTATTTACACCGGAGCACCATAACTGTAATTTAGCAATGCATCTGAATATTTACTATGGAAATTCAGCTAATGAATTAACAATAAGTAATCTAGTAATAATATAAAGTGCTTTCAGGCTTGTTATTAATTCCGTAATCGTCATATTTCAGTGAAAACCAATCAGATGATTGTCAAGAGCAGGGATACAGGTATGTTCATCCTCATCTCTTTTGTTCATAAACATGGAATCAAATTTAAATCGACTGATTCTGAACATTGTACATTGTTTTCCTGTAGTTTTAAGTTATTCAGTCAGCGAGTAGTTGGTTTCTCTGCTGACCCATACCAGCTTGAATCCAGATCAGGTAACCCTTACAGATTACTGCGATTATGTCGTTACAGAAATGTATTTTTCTTTACACCCAAATGGAACATTCTATTGTTGTCATTTCCCCCAGACCTCCCTGATATCGTGGTGGCCGGCATCCTGCAGGGTTTGTACCCCAGAGACGTCAGAGTGAGTTTCAAAAAGAGCTGCGGTAAACCCAGCAGCCTCACCTGTGCACCAGAGCTGCCCGTGCATCCCAAAATCCCCACTATTACCATAAACAGAAGCAATATCAGCTCACTGCCAGAGTCACAGAGAAAATGAGTGCAGTCACTGCAGTGTTGCCTGGCAACTCCATCTGCTTCGCATGTTTATATCGACTGAATCTTTCAACAATAGGCTTGTCATATTTTATCATGTGAATCTCACAAAAACTGTCTAGGTCATTTTCATCTCAAAAGCTTGGTTAAAAAAATAAAAGACTATTTCGACAGCCAACTTTACCATGCACATTAATTAGATTTAAATGTAAATATTTAAAGTACAACTGCAATTATTCGTCGTTGTACTGAATTTAATTTGATCATTTTAGTTTATTTTCACCATATAAAAATCTAGTTTTTGGGCAAAAATCTTAATGATCTAAAAATAAGACATTTAATCATTTTTTTTTTTTGCATTTTAGTATTCTCTTCCTTTTTTTTAGACGCCCTGCCAAACATATAAGGCACAAAAATATAGGAATTTAAATAAAATCCAGATGCAGTCATATATCTTTGCAATATGTTGTATTTAATTTGATTTATACATTTTTTTTTGTTCCTTTACCAAAATCTAATTTGTGCATATTTTTGTTGTCATAAATTTTAATGGTCCTAAAAATATTACATTTAAACTTCATTTCTTATTTGCATTCATTTTATGTGTTCATTATAATTATATATATGTATATATATATATGTATATGTATATATATATATATTTTACTGTGCCAAGATATTTACCTGTAGCATAAAACAACTTAAGCATTTTTATTAAAAGTATTTCTACTGAATAAAAAGAGAGTGTCTGATTTGTTCACGGTCAAAAAGACGAGGCGTTCATTCAAGCAACACAACAGCATTAAGAAAACCTGGATCCTTTATTGAAGATTTGTTTACAAAAGCAGGTTGGAGTGGGTCAGGAATCTGACCCTGTGGAATGCCGGTTTGAACTGGACCCAGGATGTGCCGCTCTGCGGATCAGGACTGGTGTGTGATGGTCCCACGAGGGGGCGGAGCTCCAGCGAGCACATACACATACTCGCTCTTTTCACTAAAACTCTAGTGGCACCCAATTCAATCCCCTTAAACCCAGAGTCCTGTCATCCCCCCAAAATTAAATTACTCTTTAGCTACTGCGAAAGGCTTTTCCACCTCAATTTTGCCGCAGTCGTGGATCATGACGTCCTTGAGAGGTTTATCTCTCCCATCTTTCTTTGTGCTCTCAATCGTTCTCACCACATCCTAGAAGACAGCAGGACACGTAGCACAGACACTGGAGTTAAATGCACACATGACTTCTCCACAGATTAATAAAGTTGAGATGCTCACCATGCCCTCCAAGATTTTGCCGAACACAACATGTTTGCCATCCAGCCATGGAGTCTGGACCGTGGTGATGAAGAACTGGGAGCCATTGGTGTCTTTGCCGGCATTGGCCATGCTGAGCCAACCAGGACCATAATGCTTCAGCTTGAAGTTCTCATCAGGGAAACGGTCTCCATAGATGCTCTTACCTACATAAAGAGGTGTTAGAAATCAAATAATACTTCTTCAGATGATGGCAGGGTTTAAAGCAAAAAAAAAAAACCTTAGCCAGGGGGGTGGACCGGGCGGGGCCTCAAAAAACATACCGAAGAACATTACGATAAAACATGGTATTCATCTTAAACAACAGAGTTTTTAGTATTTTGATACCTCCAGTTCCATCTCCTTTAGTGAAATCTCCTCCCTGGATCATGAAGTCTTTGATCACACGGTGGAACTTGCTGCCCTTGTAACCAAATCCTTTCTGGAAATCAGAATTGCGAATTTCAGACTCATTTTACTGTGAATCATGAATGGCGAAAAAAAAAAAACTTCACCTCCCCAGTAGCCAGCTGGAGGAAATTTTCTGTTGTTTTAGGGACCGTCTTTCCAAAGAGTCCAATGACAATCCGTCCTGCATCCTCATCACCGATCCTTATGTCAAAGTACACCTGGGAAAACGACCAAATCCAGAGTCACACCAGAACATCACAAATCAGTTCTGCATATGCATTATGGTGAATCCACTTCATGAGCGACCATAAAACACGGATTTATCATTAGACAAATATTAATGCAATACTTCTGACTAAATTATAAAACATTTGCGTGGTGTTATCAGTCTATGTATATTTTGCACAACACGAACTTCGGTAAGTTAAATGCACCAACAAGAAAAAGAAAAGAAGTGGTTTCCAAGCAAAAAGCACCAGGCTACGCGAATCTAGCCCGATAAATTAAGTGTGAACGCAGCATTAGATTCGAATTCGAATTGTGTTATTTGTGTGCAATAGGCCAGACACGGCGTTGCAGTGAATAGAGCAGAGCAGCGCATTGTTTTTGTACCTTGGCCGTGACTTTCGGTCCTTTTTTCTTCTCATCCGCCTCTGACCCGCTCGGGAAAAGCAGGAAAATCACCGAGCCGACGATCAATGTGACTGCCACCAGAAACTTCATCCTCCTCTCGCAGATCCGCACCATGAACAACCCCCCAAAAAACTGTATGTGTGGCGAAGATTGTGTATTCGGGTTTGTGGGGCATCCGGGGAGGAGATTTGAGCTGTGCCCAGAATTCCGCAACATTCCCGGCGATATTTGAGCGCTAGAGCTGATCCAGGAACAGCTAAATGAATCAACTCACTGTGGGAACCTACGATGCTGTGCGTACGATGAACTGATCTGAGAACAGGCGTCGGGAGCGCACTCCGCTCTAGGTGACGTGTCCTGACACATAAGATGCTGATTGGGCGAGCGTTTGTCTGTCAAGGATTGAAGAGCCAATCAGAGTTTGAAACGCGTAAGGAATGGACGGAGCCACAGGGTTTTCTGGAGACGTATCGGCATTAAAGGCGCACGACGCGACAAAAGCAAGAAGCTGATGTGTGTAATGGCATGCAGACATTTAGCGAATGTAATAAAGTAAAAAATGCTTACGACATAAATAGAAGTACCTCAAGTACAAAACAAATACACCACAATTGTATTTAAGATGCTAAAAAAAAGGCAAGTCGAGACACAAGTTTCTCACATCTCGAGTTTGTGGTAATAATATCTGACAAGGTGATGTGTTTCGTCTTTTAACACTTTTTTTGGTGTATAATATGAATATATAACTCATGTCAGTGTCATATTCCCACTTCTGTGGGTATTTTCTATATTATTTATGAATCGTAATGTAGTTGTAGGTCTATGAAGGTGGAATACCATTTATTGACGATTCAAAGACACATACTTTATTCTTTTTTTGACACTTAAAACATTTTTATTTGTATACAAAAAAAAAAAAACATTAACATGACAAAGTTAACAATCTTCAAGTAGGTTTAATGTGCTTAGTCTTGACCCAAAATACTGCATGAAGATGTCTGGATGGCCCTTATAAAACTGTGCCAGAAGCCGTTTCTTCTCTTTCAGGGAATATTTGGTGTTTTCATCAATGTTTTTCAAGAGAGAGTACAGCTCGTTTTTAGTGGAGTCCTTTATGGTCTCGGTGTACAGTTCTCTGGGCACTCGCTGACAAAACAGGGGATCTTATATACGTAGAGAAGACAAATCAGTATAGTATTTTAGTGTAGTATTTTAAAATAAATATGTTTCTGTGCATACATGACTAAAACTGAAAATGTAAAGCTAATTTAAGTCTAAATTAACACTGTAAATATCATACCAGTTTTGGAAGGATCTCTCTGTTTCACAATGTCATCCAGTTTCTCACTGACAAGTTTGTGAAGAGAACCTGGAATCTAATAAAAGCAAGTATGACGACGCAAAACAGCCACAATTAATTATGTCTGTATGATATATCATTATTGACCAGTGCGGTCTTAATTCATGAAATAAAAGAAACCTTGAAGATCTCCTGGTGGTTGTCGAGCATGAAGAGCATCAGCAGGTCTGTCTTTTCTTTGGTCAGACTCTTGCTCTGGATGACAGCTCTGGTGAAGGTCTTCTTCACAACCATTCGATTTTCAATCTGAAAATCCAAAACCAGTGTAAATGGTTGAGAAATGTATGAAAAGCACATCACATGCATTTACAACTCTTTACTTCTTTGTGCAGCCGGACGTTTGCAGCATCTGCAGCTGTGGCCATAAACTCCAGCAGCCTGCGCAGTTCCTCACGTGCAGACGCAGACAGCAGCTTCAGCGTCAGCTGCAGGACTTCCAACGCTTGTTCAAACTTCCCATTAGCTAGATATACAGGTAAACACAGGAAAAATTGCCACAAAGCATAGTTGTTTTTTGTAAAGAATTAATCATTGAGGAGCGTTATTCACTCAGGAGATTCATGATCTCAGTGTAGACGTCTGCCATGCTATCACAGAGGAGAGGCTTGTGCTCCATGTGTCCGTAGTGTTTGTCCAGCACATGGAACAGCAGTAGTTTACATTCATCCATCCCCTGGCCATCCTCTTCCTCACAGGAGAATGTAGGCAGTTCTCTGCTCACCTCCACCACAAGCTGATCCGGAAGGAAATCCAGCAGGTCTATGGCTACCCACAGCCAAACATCAGCTCTGGGGGGAGGAAAGCAAATTAGGCCTATCGGAGCCTCATTTCTTGAGTTTAAATGTGAAGAGGTCTCACTGTGATTCTTTGAAGGCCTTGAGAACCTCACGGTCGAGGTAGTTGCTGGTGTAGAGAAGGTCAGGCTCATTATTACTGCCACGAGACGGCGGAGAAACAATCTTTGCGCAGTTCAGCACTCCTTCCAGCAGGGGGAGATCTATGAGCTGAGACAGCTTCCGCACGGTCTGCTCGTGCCACACCTCTCGGATCACTGAAGGAGAGATCACATCAGTATTGGTTAAAGTTACACCTAAAGGCTTTTTTGAAAGGTCTGCTGATGTGCACGGTACTTTTTGGATTCACTGCATGTAGTTCAACACTTTGACTCATTTAACATGCATTTTTGACTCATCTTTTTACTTATATATACACATACATAATTATTTATCCCCAATTCAATATTGCTTTGTTGGCATGAATGTAAATGATATTGCCAAAGCTTAGCATACATATGCAAAAAAAAATAAAAAATAGTTAGTAGAATAGTTGGTAGATTACCATTGGATTGGTCCATTACATACACAGCCTTTGTACCACAAACATAAGCAGAATCAGAACAAAGCTCTTACCAGATGGAGGAAGACATTCAGTGGGAGGAGAACCGACAAGTCCGGTCAAGTCCAGCTTCTCCATGAGACGATCCAACACGTGGTCTGGTTTCACAGGTGTACTATGGGAGAATAACAGGATGTCCTGCCTAAAAAAAACAAAAAAACGAATCATTAGAATTTAAATTTAGAATAAAATGATTCAGTGCTACATCAGAAACATCTACAGTGATCTGAAATACCTGCATGGTGTGACGTTCATCGAACTCTCTTCAGTGGGAGGGAAAAGCTCCATTTCCAGCACGTCCAGGGACGGATCCTCCATCTTTAGGAATCTGTAGAGGCTGCTGCTGCTGTCCTGGAAGCCTCCTGGTTTACTGGTCTTCCCCAAAACTTTGGTTCCCACCACCTCAAACACCTTACAGTCCAACAGCACCTGGCACAGCCGTGCAACCATGGCTCTGGAAACCTGGGCATCTCCAAGAACCTTATTCTGGGTCAGATAATCCTGAATGACATCCACTGCATCCGAGCCCAGAAAGCAGTTATCATGAGATCTTAGATGCTGTCTGCGTTTCTTGACCTTCACTTGGGCTTGTAGAGCAGTGATAATGTGGCTCCAGATTTCTTTCTTTTCAACCTTGTTGGTTTGTACATCTTGAGGTCTGCTGATCAATCTGTGATCTGAACAAACAGACAAAATTGTATTTTACTGTGTCATTAAGTGCTTAAAATGAAAACACGATACCTTAAACATAAAACAGATGTTACCAAGAGGCGTGTTGAGGGGACTGTAGAATTTCCCCAATATATTTAATGCAGCAACCTTATCCCGAACTGAAGCCATGTATTCGTTTCCTCGTTGCAGATGTGACTCAGACTCATCAAGCGTTCTCATTAATCAACAACAGCTCATTAGTGACCTCTGCATGATTGGCTAACAGTGAACCAGTGAAAATGAGTGCATAATAACAATACCCAGATGCAACACTAGATGGGAGCAAAACATCGTTACATAATTGAGGCTGCATTTGGAACAGCACATTGTCATACTGTCTAATATATCTGCAGGGTACAGTTTAAATATTGTACACATTATGCAAATTATTTACCTAGCAAATGTATCTAGAATTACAAAATGTGAAATAATGTGCGGTATACAATTAAAGCATAGGAAGCATAGTCTCCCTCAATGCAATCATCTCTTTTTTCTTTTCTTTTTCATTATTTTATTGGCTGCTATGATTAAATACACAAAAGTAGACTTTAAAAATATAAAATAATTGTTTTATGATGCAATAATGTTTTAAAGGTCATGTGACAATGATAGCATGCTATTATGTACTGTATATACTCTATCTATCTGTCTATCTATCTATCTATCTATCTATCTATGTCTGTCTGTCTGTCTGTCTGTCTGTCTATCTATCTATCTGTCTGTCTATCTATCTCTCGGTCTATCTATCTATCTCTCTGTCTGTCTTTCTATCTATTTATCTCTCTGTCTGTCTGTCTGTCTTTCTATAGTTTGTAATATTGTCTAGGTTTATTGCTGGCTCTCTTTCATGGCAGCTGTTTCTGTTTTCCATGTCAGATTGATCTCTCCTGTCATCATTTGAAATGAAGGATGTGTTTTGTCGTATTACTTTCAGGCATATCACAAACACGCTCTCGCTGGAGAACGCAGACATGTGACCCACGATCAAACACTGGTAATATACCATTCTGTTATCTGCGTTTCTCTGTGGTCACCTCAATCACTTTCTCTCTCACACACACCACGTCTTTCTTTGTGGTTCCTGCTGTTTTTAATTTGTTGAGTGTAGGGAACTTTTCTGTGCAGGTTTCAGTGCTGAACTTGAAATAGTTGCGGCAAAAACTCTGCCATATGCCTGAGGGGCTGAAATACCTGAATGAAACATTTTAAAACAAATCTTTGTTTGATGTCCAAGAGAAAAATGAAACCGTTACATGTCTAAGGATCAAGGAAATGCTAGCATATAAATAATTCAGCAGTCCTTTTGTTTGAAATCTTTGTTACATAATTTTTTTTTTCAGTACTGTCAATCACACAATACAGGTTAGAGAAGGAATGTAGAACATACATTCTATACATTATGAGAATTGTTTTGCTTTTAAATGGACAGAAATAAAAACAGTAGCTTGAATTTAAAACATTCAAAGAATCAAAGAAACAAATCCTGATTCAGAACTTGTTCATTCAAACATTTGGATGATCTGTATTCGTTTGCATGATGTTCTGGCACTGCTGAGCTGAAAAACTGTGACCTACACTTGCATTTCCACCGCTAGGGGGCAGTTTGTCTCCCATGATATCTGATTCCAGGGTGCATCTGAGGCCAATTTTCATCTGAGATGCAAATCTTGGAGCAACACACATGCACACAGTTACTGCTCGAGTCTGAAATCCGCTGCCCGACCGCTCACCACAACACAGGACGGTCCAGATTCCCAGTGCTCTCCAGATCAAACAAAGACAAACGGCTCAGTCTGGAGACTGTTTGACTCAAACTTCCCCTCCACCAATCAGTGGCTAAATTACACCATGCAGGATCCAAACAGAAGCAAACAAAAGAAAACAAAGCTGATTGGCTGAGGCAGAATGTGCAGGGTGAGGTTTCAGGTATGTCTAACTGTGTCTAAGTTGCAGGTGAAGCATTCTGCAGCCAGAAGAACTCACGTGAATCAGGAATATTTAATCTGTATATTTTGGTTATTTCAGGTCAGCTAAACTTGGTCAAAGTTTTCTGGATTATTTATGAGGGCCATAACCCAAGACATGTGGCTCATGAACAAAGCTGGAGGCATCTTTGCTGTTTTAAATGAATAGACCTTTGCTTGTAGATCTTTGAACGTTTATTCAAATTAATCTGACTCCATGCTGAACAAATGAGCAAAACAGTTTCCTGCATCAGAGCTCAAGTGTTCCATGCATGTTGATCCAGTTTTATATAAAAAGGCAAGGCCCCCCCCCCTCCCCCCATTTTTTTTACAAAATAATAAAACAAAAAATGCTGAGAAATCAAAATGCAGAGTAATAAAGACGCAAAAATAAATATTCAAATAAATGTGTGTATAGTTTTTATCTAAATGAAGGCTTTTCTTGACTTAATAAAAGTGATTTAAAAATATTTTATTAGAAATAAAAAGGTAAAAATAAAGATTTTTAAAAAAATATTTGGCAGGTATATATATATATATATATATATATATATATATATACAACCCGAATTCCGAAAAAGTTGGGACGTTTTTTAAATTTTAATAAAATGAAAACTAAAGGAATTTCAAATCACATGAGCCAATATTTTATTCACAATAGAACATAGATAACGTAGCAAATGTTTAAACTGAGAAATTTTTACACTTTTATCCACTTAATAAGCTCATTTAAAATTTAATGCCTGCTACAGGTCTCAAAAAAGTTGGCACGGGGGCAACAAATGGCTAAAAAAGCAAGCAGTTTTGAAAAGATTCAGCTGGGAGAACATCTAGTGATTAATTAAGTTAATTGATATCAGGTCTGTAACATGATTAGCTATAAAAGCTTTGTCTTAGAGAAGCAGAGTCTCTCAGAAGTAAAGATGGGCAGAGGCTCTCCAATCTGTGAAAGACTGCGTAAAAAAACTGTGGAAAACTTTAAAAACAATGTTCCTCAACGTCAGATTGCAAAGGCTTTGCAAATCTCATCATCTACAGTGCATAACATCATCAAAAGATTCAGAGAAACTGGAGAAATCTCTGTGCGTAAGGGACAAGGCCGGAGACCTTTATTGGATGCCCGTGGTCTTCGGGCTCTCAGACGACACTGCATCACTCATCGGCATGAATGTGTCAATGACATTACTAAATGGGCCCAGGAATACTTTCAGAAACCACTGTCGGTAAACACAATCCGCCGTGCCATCAGCAGATGCCAACTAAAGCTCTATCATGCAAAAAGGAAGCCATATGTGAACATGGTCCAGAAACGCCGTCGTGTCCTGTGGGCCAAGGCTCATTTAAAATGGACTATTTCAAAGTGGAATAGTGTTTTATGGTCAGACGAGTCCAAATTTGACATTCTTGTTGGAAATCACGGACGCCGTGTCCTCCGGGCTAAAGAGGAGGGAGACCTTCCAGCATGTTATCAGCGTTCAGTTCAAAAGCCAGCATCTCTGATGGTATGGGGGTGCATAAGTGCATACGGTATGGGCAGCTTGCATGTTTTGGAAGGCTCTGTGAATGCTGAAAGGTATATAAAGGTTTTAGAGCAACATATGCTTCCCTCCAAACAACGTCTATTTCAGGGAAGGCCTTGTTTATTTCAGCAGGACAATGCAAAACCACATACTGCAGCTATAACAACAGCGTGGCTTCGTCGTAGAAGAGTCCGGGTGCTAACCTGGCCTGC
Organism: Carassius carassius; assembly: GCF_963082965.1. Lineage (NCBI taxonomy): Eukaryota > Metazoa > Chordata > Actinopteri > Cypriniformes > Cyprinidae > Carassius > Carassius carassius. The sequence goes on along the minus strand of NC_081797.1, from coordinate 4,668,261 downwards.
CTGCAGTCCAGATCTTTCACCTATAGAGAACATTTGGCGCATCATTAAACGAAAAATACGTCAAAGACGACCACGAACTCTTCAGCAGCTGGAAATCTATATAAGGCAAGAATGGGACCAAATTCCAAAAGCAAAACTCCAGCAACTCATAGCCTCAATGCCCAGACGTCTTCAAACTGTTTTGAAAAGAAAAGGAGATGCTACACCATGGTAAACACGCCCCGTCCCAACTATTTTGAGACCTGTAGCAGAAATCAAAATTGAAATGAGCTCATTTTGTGCATAAAATTGTAAACTTTCTCAGTTTAAACATTTGCTATGTTATCTATGTTCTATTGTGAATAAAATATTGGCTCATGTGATTTGAAAGTCTTTTAGTTTTCATTTTATTAAAATTTAAAAAACGTCCCAACTTTTCCGGAATTCGGGTTGTATATATACAGTTTATCTATTCTATATTCTGTATCATATTCTCTGCATAAAGTCTCAGTATGGTGGGTATTGCTATATAAATGTCACTTTACCTTTCTGTTTTCCCTCTAGGAAAGCAGAATAAGAAAATCAGCAAAAGTCAGTCACAGAGAGTCTGAAACACACACACACACACACACACACACACACACCGTGACTCCGCCTCCTTCGTCTTTATTCAGTGCTTCTGATCCTGAAGGACAGAAAGAAAGAATCACAGACCAGGACATCAGGAGGAGGGACGGGCCGAACACACCGAATCATGGCCACAGCAGACACAAGACCGCAGCACATCCTTCCGTCCGATCCCCGCGCTCCGAGCCTCTTATCACGGATCACCGGCACCAGAACCGAGCTGACTGACACCACGGCGGATCCGCGGCCAGAATGAGGGTGATTTACGTCCAGAACGCCGGCGTGGTCGCTGCTTTCTCGCCAGAGATTTTCTGCGGTAGATTATTAAAACAAAGAAACAACGGAGAAATCATGATCGAACGCGCCACGGGAAAGAGAACACGTCATAACGGAGTAGAATACGTCATAATGGTTTAGAACGCGTCATAATAGAATAGTGCACAATAGATACATTGTCGTTCTAATTGTGAATGATACATTGTAGCAGTTTATAAGTGCCATAAAACCACATGGCAGGTGTTTATTAGTTTCTTTTTAATAATATTCCTTCTTAGTCCGTTCATAGCCCTTTTTATCATTTATAATTAGACTGGGATTATTACTTTCCTTTAGATAGCCTACCATAGCCAGATAGACACCTCATTAAAACATGAGTCATTATTGACAATAATAAATTAGTTTATATGTTAACATAATAAACCTTTGCATTGTAATTTATTTATTTATTTATATGCTAATTGGCTATATTAATTAGGTCTTATATTATCTATATTTCAAAGCATTTAGTCAAGATATTTAAACATAGAGGGAGGTGTAAATCCTCCCACGTGATGGAGACACATAGGCCAGGTGACCCGCCAGGCCCCTCAGTGGTGGCGGAGGCCCCTGTGGGCCCCGGTGAGGTCAAACGCAGCAGCTCTGGTGTGAAGAAACATCATCACAAACACAACCTGAAGCATCGCTATGAGCTGCTGGAGACCCTGGGGAGAGGAACGTACGGCAAAGTCAAAAAGGCCATCGAGCGCCATTCTGGAAGAGAGGTGAGAGCTTCAAGCATCTGATAAATAAATCAGTCTAATGTAGTGGTTATACATCTGAACTGCTATCCAGAAGGTTGTAGGGTCAATTGTTGTGGTTCCATAGTGATTTCAGATGGAAATGCCTTGATACATTTATATATTAAACTTTTGAATCAAATAATCATTTGATAAATGAATGTAGACCTGGCCTGGATCTTGGGCTGGCTGTAGTTTGTTGTTTAGGGTGTCAGCTCTGCTATAAAATCTGTTGTTGTGTTTGGCTCTTTTCGGTCCATCTCATGGGAATTCCACCCAACGCGTGTGCGGCGCATGCATTCGCTTGTGCAAGAGCAGATGTTTTAAATCTCATGTAAAGTTGCTCTAATAGTCCCCAATGAAATGCATCCCTCTTCAACCAATTGATCATTTCTGTTGCAGTTGTGTTCAATGGGTGACCACTCTTGGTAAAAAATAATGCAACCAGCACCAAATGTGTTAGAGAACTTGAGTTCTGAAACCTCAGGTTGCTAATGAACTCTGACCTAGATGCTAAGTTCTGCTGTGGTTATCTAGGTCAGGCAGGGCTTCAGTGTTCGTTTGTTCATTAATCAACACACCGGATTCATTCGCCACACTTTGGCACGTGGCTATTGTTGTTGTTTAACATTGTCCTCTAAATGGCTCAGTCACCACAGAACCTGGAACAGCTACTAGGGGAAATGAAATCTTTCCATTCTGCTAAAGTTCCACCAAAAATTAAAATTTGGTTATTTACTCATCCTCATGTCAGTCTTTAAAATGTCTCCATATTTTTGATCTATTCTTCGAAAGTCAGTGGGGTCCAATTTTGTGTAATATTTTGAGGATAAACATTAGCATCTGTTTGATCTGACTAGCTTCTACCAAGTAACTGATGAACTTGGATTAAAATACTGTAGAATTTGATTGGATGTACAACTTTTGATGACAAAAGTCAAGGGAATAAGCTATGTACGACTGTATAGTTAGTTAGTCATGTTTTGTTATTAGCATTTAGCTTTGATTTTTTTACCTAAGGAATAGATCTGCAACCCATTCTAGCAGTTGAAATGCCCTCTAGTCTTGTATATTTCCATGGAAACACTGTTGTTGGTGACTGTTATGGGCTGAAAGCAGATATATATCCATCTTTTAGTTTAATAATTTACAATCCAGGCTATTTCACAACACATATAAACACACACAGGTCTGAGTGTATTGGTGGGCAGAGTGCCATCAGAGTGTTGGCAGGCTGTTGAAGAAAGTATGAACGCACACTAACAGACCTAAAAATAAAACGGCACACACTACACATACATGTTTTTTCATTTACCTCAAACTCAGACGCATGGTAAAACATAATTTGTCATGCGTGTTTGTGGGCCCATAAACAAAAAGTCACTCAGGGAGACATGCGGTGTTGTTTTTTTGGCATGAGATTAGTGTACTTAGCAGGAATTAGTCAGAAAAACTGTTAACCGGCCGGACACGCTGTCTGTAAAGAGTTATAGCACAGACATATAGATAACAAGACATAAAAACCACTGATAACTGCCATAGAGTATAAACATTAGTCATCACAGTGTCTTAAAACACATCTACACATGCACAGCACTGGAACATTTAGATTTTTTCTCCTATATTTGATAGTGTATTCAAAAATGTCAATTCTGTAAACATGTAATCATGCTCATGTTGTTCTAAACCTGTATGACTTTCTTTTGTTAAACACACAAAAAAAACATTAGTGCCCCTTTGTGGCATCGCTGAGAATGCAGTGTACTCTCATTGCGTTGACATATTTTAGTGTGACTTCACGCTTTCATACATAGAAGCAATGACATAGTTGCATTTCACATTTTGCAATGTATTTTAACATGGGCTTGCATACCGAGAATCATTTGCATTCATTTTGAAACATGTTCGAATGCAGCGGTGCATTAAATTGGCTTTGCTTGTCTAAGAGTATTTGCATTTGAGTCATAAATTGCATTCTGATTTTCTAGACCAACAGTGTTTGAAATAGCACTTTTGCATTACGGAATAGCACTGAATAACTTGCAAAAACTTGCAAAATTTACCTTTTCTGCTTGCGTTGTGTTAATAGTGTTCTGATAGATTTTAGAATGCTACAATGTGAAATCACACTTGCATTCTTATACATTTTGCTTTCACATAGTTATGAATATAATTTTGAAAAATGACACAGTGCAACCATATAAATTGCTTTCTAAATTAGTCTTTGTGTTCGCACGTGCCTTCCGATTTTTTTTGCGTAATAATCTTTGAACTAGAGCTTCCGTACATAGAAACATTTACATTTACATATTTTTTTTATTTTACTTTTTACATTTTGTTACACTTTTTACATTTACTTTTTACATTTTTTACACTTGGGTACATAGTAGTGTTTGTGGTCGCATACTTGCATTCCTTTTTTTTAAGCGAAATTATCTTTGAAATAGAACTTTCAAACATAGAAGCATTTACTTTATTTAGTGTAGTTCCTCTAGGTGATGACCCTTGCTAAACAAACAAACAAACTGAATGTAATGTAATAAAGCTTTACTGTTTGTTATCTCATACACAGGCAAACAGAAGGTTCTGACTGTTAATGTAAGCAACAATACAGAGCAGCATATTCCTGACCTCTACCCCGAAGGCACAGATAACCAAAGACATTGTGTAACATATTCTTCTTTATGGCTTTACCAGCCACAGATTCACCATAATGACCTGAGCAGACAGACAGATAGCATGAGTGTGTGAGCTTTCGCACGTATGAGCTCGTGTTTGCAATGCATTTGTGGGTATCTGAATGTACAAACAAGATCAGAGGTCCACATAATGGTCAGCATTCCTTCCACAGTGTGTGATAAATGGGTCACATGTTCGTCTGATTGTGTGTTTGTGAAAAGGTCACTGTGACAGTGCGAAAGCAGACGGACACTTGAAAGGCCATCTTGAGCAGGAAATTAAAATGTTGTGGAGAATTAATATCCTGTATTGGGGCCAAAACAGTCTGATAGATTGTAGTGGGTTTTAAATTCTGATCCAGGGTCAAGTTAGGGTTTAGGGGTGATTGCTAGGGCATTCAGTGTGGTTGCTGGGCTCTAGGGTTGCTGGGTTGTTACTAGTATGGTTGTCAGGGTTTTGGGGTAGTTGCTAGGGCATTCAGCATAATTGCGAAAGTATTTGAGGTGATTGCTAGGGTGTCTGGGGTGATTGCTGGATGGTAGCTAGGGTATTTGAGGTGGTTGCTAGATATATACCTGGGTAGTTGTTAGGGTTTTGGGTGTTTGATAAGTAGTTGCTAAGGTAGTCACGCTGATTGCTAGGGTGTTTGGGTGGTTGCTGGGTGGTTACTAGGGTGATTGCTAGGGCTTTGGATGGATGATAGCATGATTGTAGTAAATGGTTTTTTGAGTTGTTGATAAGTGGTTTCTAGGCTATTTACATTGATTGCTATGTGAATTCTAGGATATTCACGGAAAATTGCTAGTTTTGTGTAAAGGCATTTTCGGGTGGTTGTTGGTTGTTCTTGTTCACCTTGCTAGATGGTAGCTAGGGTATTTAGGGTGGTTGCTAGGTATTTACTTGGGTGGTTGCTAGGGCATTCGGGTGATTGTAAGAGCATTTGCGGTGGCTGCTAGGAGGTTGCTAGGGTATTTGGGTGGTTGTTAGGGTGTCCGGAGTGGTTGCTATGTTGCCTGGGGAGATTGCTACAGTGTCAATTTTACAAATTTTATTTAATTAAAAAGTAGCATACCTCTACACAAGATTCGAGGTTTCAATCATGTTTCATGACAAAGTATAATACTTGTTCAAATCCCTCTCTTTGCAAACACCATTAATGAAATACAAAAACTCATCTGCGCTTTTATTGATGCTGTATTCTGTTCATTTGGCTCACCGACAGATAAACAAATAAAAAGCTCCACTGGTCAGAATCCTGTTACCGCCTCTGTGATGTTCTTCCTGGAGATTATTTTAAACTCTTGCTCCTGCTGTGTTTGAACAAACTGCAGCATTAGTATTCCTGCCGTCTCCAGCAGACCTGGTGGGAGGTGAATACCTTCAGCTGCTCATAACTTCATGAGCTCATGGAAAACACTCGCTGATGGCTTTCCAATAAAGGTTTGCCCATTCTTCTTTTAGAGCACTGGTCCTGGTTTCTGGATTTGTTTATGTCCTTTTATTCCACATAATCAGTTTTGAAGCATTCCGCTAGGGCTTTCCTTTTATGGATATAGTCAGTGGTTTACCTTCAGCACCTCGGAAGCATGTGGTTTTGGTTTCTCCAAGAAACACGGCGGACCGCCTGCTTGCTCACCATTAATGACAAGACACGGGCTGTTCTGAGAATGGAGGAGTGGATGGACATGTTATAGGGACCATCATTGTGGGAATTACATCACAAAACAAAAGGAATTGACAAAGGGCTTCCTCTTTTCCAGCTAGGCTTTGTCATCAGCTCACTCATTGTTCCAGCTGTTCTTTAAATGGATGTGTAGCACGTGCCTGGGAGTGTGCGATAGGACAGAAATAGACAGGAAATCACTACCCAGATATAATTTCCTCTTTCCTCCCCATGACATCATCCATCATTCAGTCAACAGGGCAGGCATTTCCAGTTCTAGAATGTTCGTTTCTGGAGTTCTAAAACTCCAGAGGAACTGAATGTGGAACCTCATGGCTTTTATTTTATTATTTAAAAAAGAAATATATATATATATATATATATATATATATATATATATATATATATATTTAAACAATACACAAAAAATATTGTTTGATCATTTCCATGAATTTTATTAATGTGAGTGATGAAAACTTTTTATCTCCCAATTCTGACATTTTTCTTGCAATTGCAAGTTTACATGTCACAGTTCTGACATTTTTTTTCTTGCAATTGCGAATTTATATCCAGGCAATTATGATTTTGTAACTCATAATTGTGAGTATATCTCTCACAATTCTGGGGGGAAAAGAATTACGATGTCAGAATTGCATCATGTAATCTGCATTTGCGAAAAAAGTGCAACGTGAACTTGTAGTTGCAAGGAAAAAAGTCAGAATCATTCAATAAAAAGTGGTAATTAATAATTTTTTTATTCAGTGGGTGAAATAGGGTTCCATACATATTGGAGCCTGTTCAGGTAAAGTGATCATATAGGGACATCAGTGCAGTGTCCTCAGGGCCCACAAGAGCCGAATAAACACATGAGAGAGCTTTCATTCCGCTTCCAAACACTGCACCCTCATTTTCTCAAAAAACATCAGGAAAATTACACAGCACAAGGCTGAAAATATGCTCAGCCGTGGTGTGTGTTTATGGGATAATTCTGTGTGTGCGATGGGATGATTACACCTCTCTGTCTGAAGAATCTTCTCAGGTGTTTTTCTGACATTCAGAAATAGAATGTTTTTGTCAGAGCCATGGCTAAGTGGTTAGCTATGGTGCTAATCTTTGCAATGTGAGTTCTAAGCTGACTCGAGTCGTTTCCTGTCAAAAAAGTGGCATAAAGTTACTAAGATAAACATAACATTTTTATTATCTTTTGACGAAGGAGAGATTGAAACTTAATCTCTTTCTTCTCTTCAGGTTGCCATCAAGTCTATCAGGAAGGAGAAGATTAAAGATGAGCAAGACATGGTTCACATTCGACGAGAAATCGAGATCATGTCGTCCCTTCGCCACCCACATATCATCTCCATATATGAAGGTATCTATCTCTCTAACTCGGCAATAAATAAAACATACAATTCTAGTGAATCATTTATAATATTTCATTAACTATTAATACAGTTTTGTTGTGAAGGGCAGTAAATGTTTCTGGGCATCACCCCACCCAAGCATCTGGCGCTGCTGCCGGCTCCTGTCACACGTCCAGAATCGGTTCTCATCTTTTTACAGAATCTCTCCTGTCCGCCATCGCTTTCCACAGAACAGCAGGGAATGCAAGCCCAAGGCTTTCTGGGATTGTGCAAATAGAGTTTAAAGAGAGAGGGGTAACAGAGTTAACATAACACAGATGTACTGTGTCAAAGAGAGTAAAATGTTTTATTCATGAAATAATATTCAAATTAAACTGGATCAGTCACGATGTGAATGTGACTTTACTCACTTCTGACCAGCATGTGTTTCAATGGTTAAGATCTCCAGTGAAACTCTGTGTTGATTATTTCTTTGCCAGATTATATTTATTAAATTTTTTGCATACACAAACACAAGACAAACAACCACAATGCCTTTCAGAAAGCCATTTCTTTACAAAGCAACGGTCTACAAATATTTATCACTTATCTTTAAAATAAAAATATAAAATAGAATACATAAATTATACAAATCAGGTGGTACAAATTATTATTCAGAAGTGAACTGCAGTGTCCACACATCTCAGTCATTGTCATCTGTTAAATCCAAATCTTTGGCATAATCAATAAAAGTATTCCAGATATTCTCAAAAAGTCCCTGTTTGCCTTTTAGCACATATGTAATCCTCTCTAGCGGCAGAGCAGACAGCATCTGCCGTAACCATAAAGTGCCTCTTGGTCAACATGTTTTTTTCCAAAATAAAGCTATACATCTTTTGGCGTTAAGCAGACTAAGGTCTATAAATGTACATTCATTTTTAGTATAGTTACGCTTCTCTGGATATAAGCCCAATAAAAACAATTTTGGATCTAATATTATTTGTTTGGAAATAATATTTTGAATAATGTCTCTTACTTCTTCGCAAAAGAGTGTAATGCCACATACAGTGAACCAGTGTTCCTCTACATTGTTTACACTTTGACAACACATCAGGAATATTTCCATTATATCGGCAGAGTTCCACTGGAGTCACATATGTCCGCATTAACCATTTAAATTGAATAACTTTAAGATGAGTATTTATTGATGTTGTGTGGGCTAAAGTGCATGCATTCTGCCAGTCTTCCTCTGAAAGTTGTAATGACAAATCATCCTTCCAAGCTCTAAATCTATCATGAGAACTTTCCGAAATGTAAGACATAATCAGATTATAAAACTGAGAAATAATGCCTTTCTTTTGACTATCTTTTAACAACATTTCTTCCAAGTCTGAAGTGGTGGGTTTCGTTAATATATTGTTTTGACTTGCTCTTATAAAACTCCTGAGTTGGAGATATTTAAAGAAATGTTTTTTTTCATCTAAGTGAAATTTATCTCGTAATTCTTGAAAGATCATAAGTATGTCAGATTTTGGTAAATACACATCTCGAACCATTCTCATTCTCTCCCTTGGTTTTCCATAACTTAAATGTTGCGTCTGCCCTGCCTGGTGGAAAAAAATTGGTTGCCCCATAATGGACTAAATTGAGACAGACAATGTGGATCTTTCAGAAGTGTCTTCACATCACTCCATACTTTTATCATGTTTTTAAGAATTGGGTTTTTAATTTCTCTTAATAGTTTCTTTATTATATTTGAGTATATATATGAGGGAAGAGGTAAATTCAATTCTTGTGATTCCATTTCTATCCAATGCGGTGAATGACTAGTATAGTAAAACATAATAGACCTTAGTTGCCCAGCCCAATAGTACTACTTAAAATTAGGACATTTCAAACGTCCACGTTCATAAGGCAAGTACATTAAAGACAAACGAAGTCTTGCCCTTTTATTATTCCAGAGAAAACGTATAAACATTTTCTTCATTTGTGCGAAAAAACCAAATGGGGGTGACGGGAATATTCTGAAACAGATATAGTAGCTTTGGAAGAATGTTCATTTTTAAAATGTTAATTCTCCCAATTATAGATATTGGCAGCGGCATCCATCTATAACCTGAAATTTCACTAAATGACTGGATGACTTCCAGAATGAAATGTATTGATGTGTTCAGATTCGAAATAAATAAGATCACATCATATGCAAACAAAGAAATCCTGTGTTCAGTTGGTCCTACTGTAATTCCACTAAGTTGGGGATGGGAGCGTATTGCAATTGCCAATGGTTCTATTGCTAACGTGAATTATAAAGGCGAGAGCGGGCAACCTTGTCGGCACCCGCGTTTTATTGCTATCGGTTGAGAAATATTTCTATTAGTGATGATTTCAGCAATGGGGTTGTTATATAATATTTTGACCCATTTAATAAAATTGTTACCACATACAAATTTTTCTAATACCCGGAAAAGATATGGCCGTTCAACTCTATCAAAGGCCTTTTTGGCATCTAATGATAAAAGAGCTGTATTTGGCGCATCCTTTTTATAATGAATAATATTTAATAATCTCCGTACATTGTGGAAGCCCTGCCTTCCCGGGATGAATCCATTTTGATCTAGATTTATTACATAAGGGAGAGAGATTTATTACATTTTTGTAATCGTTTTGCTAATAATTTAGAAATGATTTTTAAATCTGAATTCAAAAGACTAATGGGTCTTAGATTTTCACATTTATCTAAAGGTTTCCCTGGCTTAGGCAGGAGAGTAATCAAGGCTGTATTTAATGAAGGAGGAAGAAAATTCGATTGAAAGATTTCTTCAAACATGTCCAATATAGGTACCAAAAGTTTATTCGTAAATTTCTTATACAGATTGATAGGAATGCCATCAGGCCTTGCTCTTTTTCCAGATTTCATGCTATCAATGGCTTGTCCAATTTCTTCTATTGTAAATTTTGAATTTAAATTAACTCTTATCATCCTCCGAAATAATGGGTATATCTATTTTATTTAGAAAGATGCTTATATTGTCAAGTTTAATTGATGCTTGTGCTTTATAAAATTCTTCATAATAGCCCTTAAACGCATTATTAATTTCTATTGGATCCAACAGTGTCTGCCCATTTGATATTATTGAAGTGATTGGCGATTTCATTTCAAGCTGTTTTATTTGCCATGCCAACAATTTGCCAGCCTTATCACCTTGCTCGTAAAATGTTTGTTTCAAGCGTATAAGACTTGAGGCAGCTCTAAAAGCAGACTGCTTATCATATTCAGCTCTCAATAATAATAATTCTTTCTCCAGTTGTGAATTACTAATATTTTCAGAATTATTTACTTTCGTTTGAAGGGCTCTTATTCTATTTTCCAACTGTAATCTAGTTTCCTGTGTCTTTTTTTATTTAGAACCTGTATAACTGATGATATGCCCTCTCAGGAAAGCCTTTAAGGCTTCACACTTAACACATGCAGTAGTTTGTGTAGTGTTAATTTGAAAGTACTCATCTATCTGTTTTTCTAAATATTTCACCAAGTCTTCATCTTGTAACCATTTATGTTGGAAATGCCATCTGGGTGGATCTCTTAATAATTTATCATCTCTGTAGACCAAACAACATGGTGCATGATCCGAGATCACAATATTATCATAAGAGCAGTCAGAAATTTTAGATTGCAATTCCGAAGAGACAAGAAAAAAATATATTCTAGAGTATGTCTTAAAAGTACCCGAATGACAGGAATAAGCTCTAATATTCGGTTTTCTCTCTCTCTCCATATATCTAATAAATTTAAATCTCTCATAAACCTATGGATTGTAGCCCTACAGTTATTATATGAATTGTCAACCCCAGTTGATCTGTCTATTTCTGGGTTTAATGTACAATTAAAGTCCCCTGCTATCATATGAAGTCCTGGAAGTGTTGCGAGAGTAAGAAATAGGTCATTATAAAAATTGCTATCATCCACATTAGGACCATAAACATTTGTTATATTTAGCATTTCTGATAACAAAGATCCTTGAAGTATTAGAAATCTTCCCCTTTTATCTTTAATAATATTTTTTATTTTAAATGGAACCGACTCATGAATTAGTGTCATAAGCCCTCTAGCTTGAGATGTAAACGATGCCGCATAAACAGTGCCCTTCCACCTCCTTCTCACCCTTTGAGTTTCTTGCAACAGTACAATTTTAGAATTCATTTCTTTCAGTTTATTCATAACCTGTTTTACATTTACATTTAATCATTTAGCAGACGCTTTTATCCAAAGCGACTTTACGGGAAGTCGTGGCCTAATGGTTAGAGAGTCGGACTCCCAATCGAAAGGTTGTGAGTTCGAGTCCCGGGCCGGCAGGAATTGTTGGTGGGGGGAGTGCATGTACAGTTCTCTCTCCACCTTCAATACCACGACTTAGGTGCCCTTGAGCAAGGCATCGAACCCCCAACTGCTCCCCGGGCGCCGCAGCATAAATGGCTGCCCACTGCTCCGGGTGTGTGCTCACAGTGTGTGTGTGTGTGTGTTCACTGCTCCGTGTGTGTGCATTTCGGATGGGTTAAATGCAGAGCACGAATTCTGAGTATGGGTCACCATACTTGGCTGAATGTCACTTCACTTCACTCACTCAAATGAGAACAATAGAAGCAGTCAGGTCAACAAGAAAACAACAACAGTATACAAGTGCCATGACAAGTCTCAGTTAGTCTAATATAGAACGCATAGCCAGGATTTTTTTTTTTTTTATAAATGAAAAGACAAGAAAAGGAAAAGTGCTAGTATTAGTTGGTTAAGTGCTGTCGAAAAAGATGAGTCTTTAGATGTTTCTTGAAAATGAGTAAAGATTCAGCTGTACTAATTGAGATTGGGAGGTCATTCCACCAGCTCGGCACAGTCCAGGAAAAGGTCCGTGAGAGTGATTTTGAACTTCTTTGGGATGGCACCACAAGGCGTCGTTCACTTGCAGAGCGCAAACTTCTGGAGGGCACATAAGATTTAACCAGCGAGTTTAGGTATGTTGGTGCCGTGCCAGTGGTCGTCTTGTAGGCTAGCATCAGTACCTTGAATTTGATGCGAGTGGCTACTGGTAGCCAGTGTAACCTGATGAGGAGAGGAGTAACGTGAGCTTTTTTTGGCTCATTGAAGACAAACCTTGCTGCTGCATTCTGGATCAATTGCAGAGGCTTGACAGTACATGCAGGAAGGCCCGCCATGAGAGCATTACAATAGTCCAGTCTGGAGAGAACAAGAGCTTGGACAAGAAGTTGGGTGGCTTGCTCTGACAGGAAGGGTCTAATCTTCCTAATGTTGTATAAGGCAAACCTGCAGGACCGGGTCGTTGTAGGAATGTCGTCTGTGAAGCTTAACTGATGATCCATCACAACTCCTAGGTTTCTGGCTGTCCTCGAAGGAGTAATGGTTGACGAACCCAGCTGTATAGAGAAGTTGTGATGAAGCAATGGGTTAGCTGGAATCACCAGGAGTTCTGTCTTTGTAAGGTTAAACTGAAGGTGATGGTCATTCATCCAGCTAGAAATGTCACTCAGACAGGCTGAAATGCGAGCAGCTACCATCGGGTCATCTGGTTGGAATGAGAAGTAGATTTGGGAGTCATCAGTGTAGCAGTGGTAAGAAAAGCCATGCTTCTGAATGACAGATCCTAATGACGTCATGTAGATGGAGAAGAGAAGTGGTCCAGGTACTGAGCCTTGAGGAACCCCAGTAGTAAGGTGTTGTGACTTAGAAACATCACCCCTCCAAGACACACTGAAGGATCTGTCAGAGAGGCAGGACTTAACCCACAGGAGTGCGGTTCCAGAGATGCCCATCTTTCTGAGGCTGGACAGGAGAATCTGGTGATTAACGGTGTCAAAACAGCAGACAGGTCCAGTAAGATGAGTACTGAGGATTTTGAAGCTGCTCTTGCTAGTCGCAGGGCTTCAGTAACTGAGAGCAGAGCAGTCTCAGTTGAGTGGCCACTTTTGAAGCCAGATTGTTTGCTGTCCAGGAGGTTGTTCTGTACAAGGAACATAGAAAGCTGATTGAACACAGCTCGTTCAAGTGTCTTTGCAATGAATGGAAGAAGGGATACTGGTCTGTAGTTTTCAAGAAGCGCTGGATTTAGAGATGGTTTCTTGAGCAGTGGGCTTACCCGAGCCTGCTTGAATGCTGAGGGAAATGTTCCAGAGTGAAGAGAGGAGTTGATAATGTGAGTAAGCGAAGGTATGACTGAAGAAGAGATCGCTTGAAGGAGGTGAGTGGGGATCGGATCAAGTGGACAAGTAGTAGGATGATTGGACAGGAGAAGTTTGGAAACGTCTATCTCTGAGAGTGGGGAGAAGGAGGAGAAAGAGTGTGCGTCGGTCATTGTGAAGTTGTCCTCAGTCTGCGGTGTGGAGAATTGGTCACTGATGGTTCTTGTCTTATTTGTGAAGAAAACTGCAAAGTCGTCCGCTGTAAGAGTCGATGGAGGAGGTGGTGGCGGCGGATTAAGAAAAGAAGAGAAAGTCTTGAAGAGTGTCCGAGCATCACAACAGCTGTTAATTTTGTTGTGGTAGTAGGATGTTTAAGCCGTGAAGACATTTGCAGAGAAGAAGAGAGGAGAGACTGATACACACTGAGGTCGGTAGAGTTTCTTGATTTCTGCCATTTCCTCTCTGCAGCCCTGAGTTTAGAGCGATGTTCACGGAGAACCTCGGACAGCCAGGGGGCAGATGGGGCGGTGCGTGCTGGTTTAGACAACAGGGGGCAAAAGTTGTCCAAGCAAGATGTTAACGTGGAGCAAAGAGTGTCCGTAGCACTGTTCGTGTCCAGAGCTGAAAACTGAGAGAGTGCAGGAAGCGAGGATGAAACCACAGAAGATTGGCGCGAGGGTGAGCATAGGTTCCGTCGAAAGGTGACCTGCGTTGGAGTGTGAGCCGCTGAAGTCACCAAGCAGTACCAGAGGAGTACCATCTTCAGGAAAGTTTGATAGCAGCTCATCCAACTCCTCCAAGAAGTTTCCCAATTGACCTGGGGGACGATAAATGACCACAAAGTGGATTTTAACAGGGTGGGTTACAGTAATAGCATGTGATTCAAATGAACCGTTACCTGTAGGTGATGGCTGAAGATCAAATTTCCATTCTTTTGATATAAGGAGACCAGTACCTCCACCCCTCCCAGTGGTACGAGGAGTGTTAGAACAAGTGAAATTAGTGGAGAGGGCTGCAGGGGTGGCAGTGTCTTCAGGTTTGATCCAAGTCTCAGTCAGTGCCATGAGGTTGAGACCGGAATGAGTAGCAATAGACGAAATGAAGTCTGCTTTGTTAACTGCAGACTGGCAGTTCCAGAGACCAACTGGAATAGAGAGTGTAGTAGTAGTAGAGGTCAGAGGGACAGGCCGTAGGTTTGTCAGACAGGCCTTCCTGCGATGTACGTAGCGTGCTCTTCGAGTGTTAGTAGTGATAGTAGAGATCTGAAAGCACATAGTGACTACAAGTGTAAGAAATATTTGAGGAAAAGCTATACAAAAAGTAAAGAAAGGGGCAAAAAGCAATACTCAAGTGCCCTGTCAGTGTCCTTGCTCGGTGGAGTCGCGCAGGTAGAGTCGATGGTCTTTACCCTCGTTGGTCTTCACACGAGGAGGATTCACACGAGGGCTGCCGCGACCGCTGCCGCGAAACCTACCACTTTTCTATTTGCCTGATTACCTGTGATTGAAGTCAGCTGGCCACGTCTCACTATTTAGCAGATCGAAACTGGGCAGTCCCGCGATAGGCAAACGCAAAACCAAGCGCCACTTTCAGCACGTATTTACCAGGGTAAGACACACACAATTTAGACCAAAAACTTTCCTAGCAATGAAGATCACACAGAAGTCTAATGAGAAACCAAGACAAAACACTCACAAGCTGCTGTCCTTCTCTGTTGCTGGCTGTTTTATCTTTTGAAGACGTTGCAGACCTCTGCAGTTCCATGAAATAAAATTAAGATTCACTTCTTGAGACAAAACTTATAAAAAATAAAAAAATAGAATTTTACCAGGATGCTTTGCAATGTAAAACTATCCTTGCTTATAGGCATAACAAACTGGGATGTTAGAACACACATTCAACACTCTGAACTGGCATAACCCCCCTCTCCCCTCCCCCACTCAAGAGTGTACCCACCCACCTGCTGTTGGTCTCCCGTTATTGCTAAGACCGGTCCACACCAGTGAGGATCAGTCAAACCACTCTCTTGTTCCGACCTACTCCAATTACTACTGCTGCTGCTACACTCTAACAGGTATTAACTTATAACTCCTGCCCACTTCGATTAACACTCGACTTGATATGATAACAACACCTTAATTTATCTCATAATAATGTGACATCTTATGATCACTGTTGAATAGAAGTACACAGTCATGCTGTATAATACACTTTTGTAAATAATTTAGTACAGAATAATTACGTGTCAGTTATTAAGTGAAATAAAATAGTAAAATAAAATAAAAAATGGGCTTGTTATGGTTATTTGTGTCGTACTTACAACAAATCACATATCACATTAATTGGCTCTATCGTCTAGTGTTCCTGTCTCTTCTTCATGTAAGTGTTCATGTATTCTCCTGAGAAAAACGTATGCCTCAGCAGGGGTTTTAAAAGAACAAGTTTTGCCCTCGTGAGTCACCAGCAGGGTCGCAGGATGAGACACTCCATGGCGAATACCCAGTTTACGTAGTTCCGCACAAACTGGGTCAAACGTCTTCCTGAGCTGGGCAATTCCCATAGCCAAATCCGGGTAGAAACGGACTTGTTGGTCTTTGTAATAAGCCTCCTTTTTCTCCCGTGCAGCGTTATAACCTGCCTGTTTGTCCTTATAGTTGTGAAACCTCATTATCAGGGTCCTCGGGCGTGATGCGTTGTCGTTCTTTGGTCCAATTCTGTGCGCTCTTTCCAAAGTAATAGAGGACTGTAGTCCCTCATTCTCCAACGCCTCGGGGATCCATTTCTCTAAAAAGGCAAAAATGTCCCTACCTTCAGCGCCTTCTGGCAGGTTCACAAGCCTTAGATTGTTTAAACGAGATCTGGCTTCTAAATCCATAAGTTTATCTTCCATGGTTTTGTTCTTAGCTTGTAGTGTATTGACTTTAGCTTGCAAGCTAATTAGCTCGTCTTCCGCGGTGGAAATGCACTCCTCCGCATGGGACATGCGTTCATTGCAGACACTAATCTCCTTTTTCACATCTTGTAGAGTTGCTGCCAGTCTATCAAGCCTAGAGGTGAACCCTGTTTCCATTGAGCCTAACTTTGTCAGTATTTGATCAGCTTTGGTACCTGCTGGTTCATTTTCATTTTCAGTTTGCGTATTCATGACCTGATTAGCCTTGGTTGCTTCGTCAGGAAGACTACAGTCAAATAGGCTCGACTGTCTGGTTGTCCCACCTTTCCCCTTCTGTGACTTTACCGAGCTAGGCATCACACCTCAAAAACTTCTTCTATTTGAGACAATAAGTGAGCAGGAGAGCTTTTTTGCGAACTTAGCAGCAGAGCAGCAAAAACACGTCTTCCTACATGGCCGCCATAACCGGACTCCGTGTTGATTATTTCTAAAGACATTTTTGCTGCCGTCTGGTTTTTTCTGCTGAATCTGTGCCACAGTGGGCCTGGCGAGCTCTCATCGTGCTGACTTGACTTTTTTTCCGCCTAAAGTCCATCTGGGTTTATAGGCCAGTTTATTTGTGAAGAGTTGCCGTATTTATCTTTGTTCTGTCTCATGACTCCGCCTGTGTTGTGGTTGGCCTGACTCAAAGAGGGTAGAACACCTCTTTAAATGAGTCTCTGGAGTTACCAGCTCTAAATGAGTCTGTGGAGACTCTTTTTTTTCTTTCTTTCTCGTGTCTGGCTTTGTCTTTCATTGCTCCAGTGTCAGAGTGTCTTTCTCTTTTAATTTTGAGGTTGAGGTGAGGTTTTAAATTATGTTTATGGGTTTGGGCTGGTCGTGGAAATTTTCAGATAGAGGAATGAATGTGAATTGTTTGTGTACCAGTTTAGCTGCATTAACTTCCCAGAGGACTATTTTTATTACTCAAAGGTAGCTCTCTGATTGCCCACAAGTTTAAGAGTCACGAGTATTAAAAGTTTTTCCTAAAATTCCACTTGAGCAAAGTCTCCTTTTAGAGAAACAATTGAGATGATCTCATTTGGGATTTTCCTTTCCTACAGGCTGCATATCACTGTCGAATTTATCGCTGAGCTCCGATATTTAGCATCACTGTAAGAAGACTGAGATTTACTCTCTTTGACACAGTAAATCTGTGTTATGTTAACTCTGTTACCCCTCTCTCTTTAAACTGTATTTGCACAATCCCAGAAGGCCTTGGGCTTGCATTCCCTGCTGTTCTGTGGAAAGAGATGGCGGACAGGAGAGATTCTGTAAAAAGATGAGAACCGATTCTGGACGTGTGACAGGAGTCGGCAGCAGCGCCAGATGCTTGGGTGGGGTGATGCGTATGAGGATTTTTGGGGTTTTGCAGAAACAGCAACTTTCCTGCTGCGTCGGACTATAATTTGCTGTGTTTGTTCCTCTGGATTTTTCGGCTTCTCCTGGTCATTAACAGATTCTGCTGTGACCCGCTGAACTTTCTGGACTGGCCACTACAAAACAAAGTCTTTTCATTTTTATGCATCCAGTAGTTTTGTACTTGTACTTTTTCATTGCGGGTTGTATTCTGAAGAAACAAGGCGCCACCGTACTTGTTTATTTTTGACTGGACGACTCCCTGTTGAAGCCTTGGCCTGTGTAAAGTAGACATGGGTCATGTTATTTAACTGGTCATTTACTGAGGTCTACAACTTTATCTAGGTTTTTTTTAACTTCTATATAGATACTTACTGTACTTCCACTCACTTGCTTAATGGGAAGTAAAGGATAAAAATACTGGACAGCTTTATTGTGAATTGTATTACTCAAAATTTTGTTTTTTTTACTAATTCCAGTCAGGTATACAAATCATTAATTAAACAGTTTAAACAAATGTATATGTATGAAATATCATGCATAAACATACAAGGTATAAATAAACTGATCAGATTTTCATGATATTGTTTTGTTTCTGCAGTGTTTGAAAATAAGGACAAGATAGTGATAGTCATGGAATATGCTAGTAAAGGTGAACTCTATGACTACATCAGCGAACGTAGACGCCTGACTGAGAGAGAAACCCGACACTTCTTCAGGCAGATCGTCTCTGCTGTGCACTACTGCCACAAGGTATATGCACCATTCTTATCTCTTCATTTCTCTTTCTCAATCCCATTCTCTTCTCAGAGAGAGCCTCATGTTTTCATCAGGGTTTCCCACAGAGTTGCACGTGCGCTTATTCGATGAAATCTGGCCATTCATCAGGGTTGTTCCTGGTACAGTTGTTTCGGCTAATTTCGGTGGAAACGTGGCTTAGGATTTGAAACAGCCAGAGTTTCAGATAAAACAGTCCCATTTCCCCATGATGCACTGCTCAGAGTCAATCAAGGTCCCTGTGGGCCTGCACTGGGTGGGTTGGTTTGCAGCTGAAGATGACGTGATGTCATATCTCAGGGCAGAGGAGCTTCCAGACACTAGAGGGGAGTGTGATGAGTCATCATTGCCATGGGCAACCACAATGTGGGGGGATTTTTGGGTGGGGTCGGCCAGAAGAAATAAGAAAGCAGCCTGTTAAACTGTCGATTTATAGTCCCATCTGTTAAACGCTGTGCATGCTGAACACATGCATCTTTCATGGTCATCAGACATCTGTAATGAACTCTCTCAGATCCTAAACCCCTTGTGGCTGGGTTTCCGGGCATGCTGTAACCCGAATGCTGTTTGTTACTTTAAAGGAAACACAAGGACTAACTGCACAGTCATGTTCCAATCAAAAACTGGTGTCTGAACAGAACTGGAATTACAGAGAGTGTTTGTGGAATAGATGTCAGTGGTTATTAATGATTCTGTTGGCTATGACAGTAATACCTCAGTTCTCTGAAGTGCATTCTGATGCTTTCTTTACAGAATGGTGTTGTTCACCGGGACCTGAAACTGGAAAATGTGCTACTGGATGAAAACTGTAACATAAAGGTGAGAATGCTTCTGAAACGGTGGTTACGTCCTAGTTTACATCTTATATAGTGTACAACATTAGGATTAGTACGTCCCACAAAATAGTACATGGAAAAGATGCTGTACTGATTCCAATAGATTTTCTTTACCTCAGTAGTATTTAAATGCAAGTATGTTACTTAAAAATTAAGAAATGGTGGGGTTCATTCATGAAATATAAGCAGAACGAGCAGGACATTGGGAAAATCACTCCTTTCTGAAAACAAACGCTTACTCAGGAGAAGTTAACCAGGAAAATAAACTTTTTGTTTCACTAAAACTAAACACTGACATATCTGTCGTTCATTCAGATTGCTGATTTTGGTCTGTCCAACCTGTATCATAAAGACAAGCTCCTACAGACCTTCTGTGGTAGTCCACTGTATGCATCCCCAGAGATCGTCAATGGCAGACCATACTGTGGTCCAGAGGTAAGGCATGCTCAGATAAAGAAGGCTCTACAAGCTGCTCTTTATGTTGAACTTTTTTCCAGGGTCATAAAAACATGCTGGAATGGTTTACCACAGGCCTACATGACGTGATGCACAGATATAAACCCTTGAGGTTTGTATCATCATAAATGAAACACCCCACAGTTTCATTATGCTGGCGTGTGAAATCCACTGTGAGCGGCTGTGATCTATCAGAGACAGTCTGTGTGGTTAGTGAAGCCTTATTCTGCTCTTTGATGGGATTATCCTTCCACAGATCCCAAGGAAGAGGCAAACACATGTCTTGTGCTTCCCTAACTGAACATGGAGAGCAGCTGGAGTTTCTTTCTCCAAGTATCTCTGATTATACATGTCAAACCTCGGTCAGAGTTGAAAGGTTCTTTAGAGCTTAAATGTGCCTCTCTTGTGGTATATAACTCAGGGCTTTTCAAAATAAAAGTAGTATAGTGTGCCTTATTGACTTTAGTGTGCAATAATTTGCTGCAGTTTTGCTCAAGGGTACAGAAAACACTACAATGTAGAGGATGTAATCAAAATGGTCAAACTCTTTTGAGCTGATAAACAGCCTGAAACCAACAAGAAAGGGAGACTGGTACTGTCTGATGCCATTTCTGCTTGCTGGAGACTCAAAAAAGTCATGCCATCAATAGATTGTGGCATAAAAGCACAGCCAGCACTAAACATCCCAGTCTTGTCATGTGATTTCTATCCCCCCTCTATATGACAGGATATCTTAATTGTCATTGATTTAACAGTTAGCAGTAAATCAGTGTTCTTTTAGAGTCAGCTGACATCAATGCCATCCTTTATTTGCAGGTAGACAGCTGGGCTCTGGGGGTGTTGCTGTATACGCTAGTCTATGGTAGCATGCCATTCGATGGAGGGGACCACAAAAATCTAATTCGACAAATCAGCAATGGAGAATATCGAGAACCATCCCAGACATCAGGTACTGGTCTTGCACAGACTCTTTTAGACAAAGTTTAGAATATCTTTTATATATTAAAATGTTTACTCATATATCTGGACAAATTTGTCTCTTGATCATGATAAACAAAAAGCTTGTTTGGTCTTTTGTTTAGATGCTCGTGGTCTTATTCGCTGGATGCTGATGGTCAACCCTGAGCGGCGAGCCACAGTGGAAGACATAGCCAATCACTGGTGGGTAAACTGGGGTTGGAAGACCAGTGTGTGTGACTGTGAATCACAAAGGGATGCTGGCTCGCCCATGCTGGCTCGTCTCATTGACTGGCAGAACCGGACCGAACCTCGACCCACTAAAGCCATCCGTTCTGAGCCATTTCTGCTTGTCCGTCAGCGGCCCAAAAAGTCCAAGAAAGAGAATGATGTAAGTGTGTCCCACTGTAATGGAGAGGACAGCCTGGGCCTCAAGAGACCAAAGGGCATCCTGAAGACAAGAACTTCTGAAGAGCAACGCTCTCCAAGTCTGGAAGAAATAGAATCCAGTGTGGGAACCCCAGAGAAAGAATCTGGGCCTGAAGGTGAAGAGGGTGAGGAGGAGCAGGGGCTAACAGGCAACTCTCCTACCAAGGCGGTCCCTATCCTTACGAAGAAGGGAATCCTTAAAAACAACCAACAACGGGAATCTGGGTACTATTCTTCCCCAGAGCGCAGCGAGTCCTCTGACCTGCTAGGTGGCAATATGACACCTCTCGCCGCCAGCTCACCACCAAAGCGAGCGGTTGGTAGAAAGGGGATCTTGAAGCGCAACGGGAAGTATTCTACATACAGTGGCGCTCCTCCTTTGAGTGTCCTAGGGGAACCAGCACCTGGTGATTCCGGCTTATCCCGCAGTCAGAGTCGCCCATCTAGTATTGTTAGGGAGGATAGTGATAACATCACAAACAGTTCCTTCAGTGGGACTGACTGGCCCCCACCCAGAGCCCGCCCCAACATCAGAGGCTGCGCGTCTGCAGAAAACCTTCTCCAGCTGGCCAACTTTAAAGGTCTCCAGGCAGCTCCTCCCCTACATAGTGGGAAATTTAGCCGAGGAACACAGGGCTCTCCGGGGGATAACAGCAGCTTCTCTCTACTAGGAGATCTTGATGATATGACTCAGGTGTACCAACAAGCCCTGGACATCAGCAACAACCTGTCATAGGGATGGGGCCAGTTGAAAGAGGCCTAGAAAAGAAGAAGGTGGAGCAAGTGGAAGGTTTTTGTTTGGCATGTTGTTGACAACCAGTGCAAAACTGGGATTCTATGAATGAGTCCTTTTTCAGTGGGATGATATTGGAGGTTGTACACAACCAAACCTTAACTCCTAACCCTTAACCCTATCCTACTTTACCTTTAACCAACCAAATCTTATACACAGTTAAACTCTGTATCAAATACAACTTGGGGAACTACAGCCTAAGGGTTTGAAGTAAGTAACATTTAAGTTGGTACTCTGGGACATTTCTCCCAATACAGGCAAGAAATAAAATGAAATGTTTACAAATTAAGTATAAGGTAAGTTAGAATCACAGTAAGGCATCATGTAACGGCAGCCTTGATGAAACAAAAATAAGAGCCAACCTGAATTTATCAAGCACCTTAAAACTCTCACAGAGCACATGTCGTTTTTGATCTTTACTTCCAAAAAAAAGAAACCAGGGTCTTGCTCCAAATTAACTGTTGTGTATTATTTATTAATATTTTTTTTTGTAGATTTAGTGATACAAAACTGGTGTGGTCTGGCAGTACTGGAAGAATAAGAAACTGAATCTCTCGTTGTCCTTGATGGGAACTGACATATATAATTGTTATTTTACTTTCTTGGTTATTGTGCTATGTCATTTATATTTAAGGTATGCATATGTAACGATCAAACTCGTATTGATCCTATGAGTCTAATCATATCTATGGAATTATAGAAGTGCCTCTTTGTTTGTTTAATTTTTTTAAATTCATATTAAATTATGTATGTCATTTCCTCAAGGTGGAGAGAGATGCCAGAGGACGCTGTCATCAGATGAACAGCATTTTATTATTTTTATTTTATTATTTTATTTTATTTTAGAGTTTGTATTGAATGCTTAGAAGAGCTTCAGGACCTCTGAGCACAAAGCCTACCCTACAGAGATTTCAAGGTTAAGTTTGCCCCACTACTGACGACAGGCCAGTGCTTTACAGTGCATTATTCAAGAAGAATAGTCAGTCCATGATCGCCTTGAAAGGAAGTTTATTTTCAGAAACCGCTGGGTAATTCAAGGTTCCAGCATGTTGGATTAGTTGTTTTTGATTGAGCCCTGACAGGAACATGTGTGTGTGCACCATGTGTTTCTCTGGAATGGTACTCTTGTGGTTTCTTGATTGGGTTAGGTGACTGTTTAGAGTTCTGGACAGCCTCACCTTAACAAGGTTTAACTCAAGGTAGAAATGTCAGACACAATCTCAGCTCCAAGGAATGTTCAGGCGGAGACAAGCTTGTTAGGCAATTTCCAAAGGTTCTGGACTGTAGGAACATTGTCTCTCCTGGTGTTTATCTGTTGATGCTTAGGGATTATAATTCCTCAGCTCTAAGAATAACGGATTATTGGTTCTCTGTTGAACTTTGATGTCCAAAACACTCCCGTTAGAGCTAAAAAAACAAGTATACCTATTAGTTTCAAAGCAGTGATGAGGCAGCAAATTCCAAAGGCTCTTTAGAGGCATGTTTGGACTAGATCTTAACACCATGACCCAGAGAGCTTCCCTGTATTGAAATTGAATGGGACAGAAGCTTTATTGTTTTAGAATCTTTAGTTCTTTGTTTGTTGTCTACTTGCAAAATTTCAAGTGCAATTTTAGTTTTAAGGCTGATGTCTAAATGTTTTTAGAAGGTAAGTGTGAAGTAGCTGTAGTAAAAGGAGAGGTTTTAACAAGGTGTTTATGTTCATGAAAGTATTTATGGATGGAGGACACTTTTCCAGTAAGAGGGACACATTGAATTATTCACTGGAAAGGATGACGTAGCTTTTTAATTCGCTGCATGTGAAGAAAGACTAGTGAGTGTAAGTGTAGAAATAGGGAGATGAAAGTAGATGAAAGGATAAAGGAAGAATTTTGTACCAAAGAAGGAGCTAATGGTAGAAATGTCAGAGTAAAGAAATGCTAAGTTAGCTAATTGGCTATTAGCATTAATAGAAAACATTTTTGCACCAAACATTTCAACAGAAACCGATCATGGGAGGCATTTTGTTCAAAGGAGGTCCTGGGTAGATATTATAGACACACCTAATGTGTATTGTATCTTACTGCATTTCTGTATTGCATTGTATTGTCAACTGGATTCAGTGATCAAATTATACTATGTTAGTATTTTTATGTTATTGCGCTTCTGTTTTTGATTCTCCAAAATATTATTATTGATTTACCTTACAGAAGAACGTTGTGCGTATAATCAACGATCTCTCCTGGTCTTTACAGGTTTTCAAGTGCAGACATGCAGTGCCAATGCTAATGTCTAGCATTCGCATAAACATTCGACCAATCACAACTACTGCAGTTTCATCAGGGTCATTTGTCAGAAATGTCAAAAGCCGCCTCAGATTTGACCCAATATTTGGTGTCACGATATTCACTTGTCTACCTTTTTTGTATTAATACTTTAGGATGAAGTTGAGCATCAACCCAAATGTGCCATTGCTAACCATAGTGCCATCCCAAGTGAGCTTAACGGAGGCGGCCATTGCGAATCAAATTCAAACATGCTTTAAGCCAAACTGGAAATACCTGGTGCATATTAGTCAGAATCAGCATAGAGGAAAACTTGACTGGATATTGTTTAATGACAGTACTGAAATGGTAGTATTATTATGTTATTTATGCATTATTTTATTCTAATTAATTACTTTTGTTGGTCAATGCCACAATCTTTTTTGGGGGGTTTGGTAACAGTTTGAGAAACAAGGACTGCCAAGGTATTTTTCGTTAGGTGCCTTTGCTATCTTTTATTATTTTTGTTTAATTTTTTGATAATAAAATTATTAAAATGGCATTTTTTTTACTCTATTTATTGGTGGTGAAGCCATTTCATTTAACAGCAGTCATACAAAGTGTGCATGTGTGAGCTTGTGTCTAGACAGAAACAAACACTTAAAGACAACTGGCGAAATAACAAAATAACAGAGAGATGGTGCATCATAGTCGTGTGGTTGTGTTGCAAAGCTTTGGTGGTGTATTCAGCTGCTTTGGTTGTTGTTAAGTGGAGATATCTCGCTAACCAGTTGTGTTTTGTACCACAAAACCAAATCTGTGTAAAACCAACTCAATAAATGAATCATTTCAAAGGAGGTGATATCCGTGTCTACTTCATTTGACTGCACTAAAGGTTTGTTTTTGCATTCATAAGTCAAGGAATGTCCTGCATCCAATATTTATCAGTTAGTAGATCTCAAATCTTTCCATTGATTTGCATCCCCTCTTGTGTTAAACAGGTTTATTATGACATAATGGCGAGTAAATGATGACAGAATACTAATTCTTGGGTGAACTATCTTTTTAAGCAGGCCAAAGATTTTACACAAGCCCAAAGTATGGAAAACTGCGCATGAAAGAGAGACAAGATCTGAAGGGAGAAATATATAAAGGAGAGGCTGGTGTCTTTGCCAGCTTTAATTTGATCCAGAGCTGCTCTCCAGGGCCCACGGAAACAGAACAAGAGAGCGTTTCAGCCGCGTGCCAGAGAGAAAGAGAAATTTAGCAGACCTGCTGCACAAACCAGACCGACACAAATACAGTTGTGCTACTACTACAGTCTTTGATTTTCTGCATTTAAAGTCCTTAGGTGTGTCTCAATCTGCTGTCAAGTTCAGTAGTACAATTCCAAGTCCTATTGCCAAAAAGACTAACCAAAATGCACTTTAAAAACCATTGGGCACCAGCTGCTCATGCACTGCATTTACTTGCTGGATATGTCTTCTTAAATCTGCTTCGATCTTAAAAAGTGTAAATATAGCTAGACAAAAGCAGTATTCAAATGAGAATCATTTTATAAACTGAAATTAGCCTACTAGCAATAATATGCATTTAGTCTCCAGATCGGTACTCAGCAGGTGGCCTGGCTTTTGCTCTGAACTTGTTATTTGAAGCTGTAATACCGATCCAGGAACTGTGAGAGATTATGACTGATTATTATTGCTAAATGGACCACACACAGAAAGACGAGTCATCTCACGCACGCTAATCAATTCAAGATACTTTAAGAAGTCTTGATAGCACTCGCACATATTCAGACTTGTATCATTCGGACTGTAGTCCACAGCAGAAGAACAGACACATCTGCTTTCTACTTTCCTCTCTCCCTACCCACGGATCAACCTCTCACTCGCTTTCTCTCTCTGTAGTGGTTTGAAAAAGTTCCAGACATTCCTGAAGGGATTCCGCTCGGCAGCAGCCAGTCAGCAATGAATTCCCAGAATAGCAGTACAACGGCTAAAAATAGAGACGAGGAGGATTCGATGAAAGTTAGAAAGAAAGAAAAGTACTCTGGGGGTACCATGGTACAAAATGGTTTAATGATAATAATAATAAAAAAACAATTTGCACTGTGGTACTTTTTGTTAGTATAATACTGAATGATTATTATATTTATACCTAGGTATTTACGGTAACTGAACGTATTAAATGTAATTATAAAGTATTCCGTGTTTCTTCCAAGAACACCAAAATATGGTGGTATCATGACACTTCTTTTAAGTGTATTAAGTATTAATGATTTTACCATCTGATAGTTTTAACAGGTCGCAGTAAAAGAGTATCTTTTTTTGTACGTGATTCAGTTTCTGATGTCCTGCTGTGTTTTAACCAGTGCTGTAAATGCTCAATGAGAAGTATCACACCACCAAAATATTTACAGGAAGACATTACTATCCCATCCATCAACTCAAAAGCTCTTTCCTCTGAAGCTCTGCACCTCCTGGGGCTGTTTTAGCACTTATTGAGTGTTGTGTTAAGAACTTCCATGGAAATTAGGGCAGATCTTCTGTGGATGTTTGTTAGTTTCTGTGCAAGCCTTCATTTCCTCCTGCCGACCGTTTGCGCTAAATCTTTTGGTATCCATTTAAAGCTGCAGGAAACACTCACTGATGCATAAAGAGCTTCATGTGTCTCAGTGGCAGAGGAAGAAAGAGTTCTTGGAACATTTTAAGAAGGAATAGAAATAGTTTTAAAGCAAACACTTGGAGTTGCAGCTGTGTTTTATTTGAGAGTCGGTGATTCTGTATGAAGACAGATAGATTCTAAAAAGACAGATTGGTCTGTGCAGATCCAACAAACTGATTCATAAATTTCTTCCCTAATTTGTGAATCAGTTTGACCAAATGAACAATAAACAAAGAACAATGTTTTGTTTTAAGGAATAGCAGATTCTACAATGATAAGATCAAAAAGCATCTCCAAAACCCTATTGGCACTTGTTTAATGCTGTTTACTTGCGATTAGATCACTTGAGACAAATATTAATACCATATGGTCATAAATACACGTTCTGTAAATAAATACTTGAAGTAGATGAACTTCTTTTTTCTTCTGCCCTTTTTTTCCGGGGCAGTTTTCTGTGATTAAAGCTTTTTTTATTTCTCTTTCCATTCCTCTCGCTTCCTCTCATTCAGCCTTCTTCAAATAAACTTTGACGTCTGAATCTGAGAAGGGGAAAAGCGTTTATGCCGAGAGCAGTTTGGAAAGGGCTGTGAGTGGAATCTTTAAGAATTTATTTGTGGGAAAGCGCTAAAGAAAGTGCTGATGGATTCTACATGCTGTAGATTTAAAGCCGAAGCTGAGAGCGTTTGGCATGTGAAGACTCTAGTTAACCTTCATTCAGGCGGGATTACAAGCGTGGCCTGATTTCAGCCCAGCCCATTACAAATGGGGAAATGGAGAGAGTTAGCCATAGGAAAATAAGATGTGTGACTGATTCGTCCTGTAAAAATTGTTGGATTCGGTTCTTTAAGGGCTCACTAAGAATCATACTGAAGCAGTTTTTCAACGCTTTTCATCCCTTGTTCATCATCCTATCTAAAAAATGTTTTAAGAATATTTTGCTAACATTTAATTTAGGCTTATGCCCCAATAAGACAGAACCAGAAGAGGAGAGAATAGAAAAAGGGATTGGATTCAAGGACACTCAGTTCAAACCCAGTAGGTCTTTGTGTTCCTGGTGGTCTCTACCTGTCACAGTTGAAGGTTTATGATGCCAGATCTGGCCCTTGTGGTTCACAGTTCTCGTAAAAAAAATCTGAGGTCACCTCTCAAACACACACACACACTTTATCTCTGTTCTGTGAGGACAAAACACAAATGCATAATCTTCTAATCTTAAAAACTATTATTTTTAATTATTTCTGACAATCAAGGGTGTTTGCATCTAAGATAGTTTAATATAGGCCTGAATGGTTATTGTTTAGCTACTTGTGTGTGGCTTGAAAATGCAGATTCCTGATTATGGTTTGATTTCATTTCGAAACAATTGCGGAGCAAAAAAGAACCAAACAACCAGCAAAATTTTGTGTAAAATGTAAGTTATACATTGTTAACGTTTTTGTTTATGGAACTGTTGTTAAGAAGGAATATCTCTCAAGATAATTTCCAAATAT
Organism: Carassius carassius; assembly: GCF_963082965.1. Lineage (NCBI taxonomy): Eukaryota > Metazoa > Chordata > Actinopteri > Cypriniformes > Cyprinidae > Carassius > Carassius carassius. The sequence goes on along the minus strand of NC_081797.1, from coordinate 4,639,790 downwards.
CATAGATGGAGTGGGATTGTTTGATCATTTGGGGAACCTAGCAAACTATTTTCCTCCAGTCTTAGCGTGTGAGAACAGCTATTTTGGGAGGGAAAGTTTAAGATACCATCTTCCTTAGCTGTCACGAAGGGAGGAAAACTTCTGATATCAAAGCTAAATTGGCCGCTCTGAAATATCCCTTTATGACGGATGGCTTTCTGGCCCCTTTTCCTCTTAAAAGGGAGGGATTTTACTCTGTACAACAGCAAGTGAAATGTTGCTGGGAAAACAAATGAAGAGATGGTCCTTTGAAAAGCAATCCCTCTCTCAGCAGACTGACCCCCCTGTTGCTCGTGCAGCTGATGAAAGATTCCCTCCTCCTTCCCCTGCTTCCATCGCACGCAACTCACGGGAAAACCTGAGCGGTGGAGAATAGGGTCAAGACTCGGGAAGACAGATAGAAGGGGGGAGTGAGACAAATGAGGTCAGGAGATGAGGACCAAAATGATGAGTAAGATGTTTCTAAGATATATATATATATATATACATATATATATATATATAGTGCAAAACAATAAAATGCAATTTAAAACAGTAAAAGTTTACAGTATCATGTAAACAAATATGTGCAGTGTGCTGAAGAATGTGTGTTCTATCATTCCTGTTACTCTGGTCTGGTCCTGTGACTATGACGTCAATCCTGTTGCTGTCATTAATTGCATAAAAACTTTAAACAATTATATCTGATACAGCCTTTCAGGTTTTTCCATTTTATCTTTATATTTTATTTTGTAAAAACCCTTTTTTAATATATCTCTTGTAAAAATATAAACATTTCATAATTGACATGTGGTCACAATCCGAAATTAGGATGTTCCTGGTAATCTGAACGACAAATATAAAAAAATATATTTTTAAAAATCCATATTTTGAAACAATCCCAGTGAAAAGAGGGAGTAAATTGCTGCTCATATGTGAAAACTATAAAATAGTTCTAATTAAACTATAGTATCTAGTAACACTTGTGTCAGTAACAGGGTTGACAAAAATACTAAAACATGACATATAGTCATAAAATAATAAATTACATAGCCTGAGATGGCACATTTACAATACAAATACAAATACAATTTCTTGTCATTTTAAGGTGTCTTCATTTCCATTGTTGGGGAACATTAGTTTTAAAAGTAATGCATTACAATATTGCGTTACTCCCTAAAAAAGTAACTAATTATGTTACTTAGTTACTTTTAATGGAAAGTAATGCATTACTTTCGCGTTACTTTTTAAATAGGAGCAGGGCTTGATTGTTTTTAATATAAGAAATTCTATTTATAGCAAATGTTAAAACCCTTTCACACCAAAAAGTGTAATAAATAAACCTCAGGCTGAAGGAAAAGTAAATTCATGTATGTACTGTAGAACGCAGAAGAAGAAGGTCAACACTCTTCAGCAATAAAGAAAACACTGAAGCACAATTGTTAGTTTATTTGAAGCAATTTTTGCTTATTACTATGGTTGAACTGGATCATCAAAGGTCAGCAGCAAAGGCATTGGTTAATAAAATGAGATTAGATAAATTTGTGTTATTTAACATATTTAATTATTGCAGGTTTACGTCATATGCTGAGTTTGCATTTCACTGTTTTAATTCATTTTGACAAATACTAAATCATTTTTTTTGTTTTGTGAGTGGGATGAATTAATATACATTCACATTTAGTCTACAACTACATGTTCACAAAGCACACATACCGCCTCTGTACTCTGATTTCTCCCGATATGGGGACAGGAGACTTGTCAGTCAATAAATGGGAAAACAAAGTAACTGGTGTTACTTTTCTGAGTAACTCAGATATTTTCTTGTCAATTAAAAAGTGATATGTTACTTTACTAGTTACTTGAAAAAGTAATCGGACTACATTAATTTCATGGGTTTAAAATAAAAAGTTGATTAAACTTATTACATTTTTTTTTCCATGTGGATAAGGCACCGATTTTGTGGAATGACCCATACATATATTAATATTGTATATTATCATGTATATTATTTAATAAAAAAATAATAACACATCATAGGACTGTTGGACATACAAACCCGATTCCAAAAAAGTTGGGACACTGTACAAATTGTGGGTAAAAACAGAATGCAATGATGTGGAAGTTTCAAATTTCAATATTTTATTCAGAATACAACAAAGATGACATATCAGTTGTTAAAACTGGGAAAATAAGTTGATTTTAAATTTCAGGGCATCAACACATCTCAAAAAAGTTGGGACAAGGCCATGTTTACCACTGTGTGGCATCCCCTCTTCTTTTTATAACAGTCTGCAAACGTCTGGGGACTGAGGAGACAAGTTGCTCAAGTTTAGGAATAGGAATGTTGTCTCATTCTTGTCTAATACAGGCTTCTAGTTTCTCAACTGTCTTAGGTCTTCTTTGTTACATCTTCCTCTTTATGATGAGCCAAATGTTTTCTATGGGGGAAAGATCTGGACTGCAGGCTGGCCATTTCAGTACCCGGATCCTTCTTCTACACAGCCATGATGTTGTAATTGATGAAATATGTGGTCTGGCATTGTCATGTTGGAAAATGCAAGGTCTTCCCTGAAAGAGACGACGTCTGGATGGGAGTATATGTTTTTCTAGAACTTGGATATATCTTTCAGCATTGATGGTGCCTTTCCAGATGTGTAAGCTGCCCATGCCACACGCACTCATGCAACCCCATACCATCAGAGATGCAGACTTCTGAACTGAGCGCTGATAACAACTTGGGTTGTCCTTGTCCTCTTTAGTCCGGATGACATGGCGTCCCAGTTTTCCAAAAAGAACTTCAAATTTTGATCCGTCTGACCACAGAACAGTTTTCCACTTTGCCACAGTCCATTTTAAATGAGCCTCGGCCCAGAGAAAACATCTGCGCTTCTGGATCATGTTTAGATATGGCTTCTTTTTTGACCTATAGAGTTTTAGCCAGCAATGGCGAATGGCACGGTGGATTGTGTTCACCGACAATGTTTTCTGGAAGTATTCCTGAGCCCATGTTGTGATTTCCATTACAGTAGCATTTCTGTATGTGATGCAGGGCCCGAAGATCACGGGCATCCAGTAAGGTTTTCCGGCCTTCACCCAATCCAATCTTTTTTTCCTCGTATCAAGAAATATCCGCATTCAACCGAAACCACAAAACAATGTAGTATACATGCCAGACCAGCCTGTGGCACTGTAATTCTGCCACAGAGATACACTAAAAACGGAGAAGAAGACATGGACTATGCGCATAAACATTGCGCGTGGTATACAAACGAACCTGGAACAATACATTTATTAATCTGTGTTAATGTTAGTTGATGAAAAGACAATCGTCCAGTGTGTGTTCATGTTTTTGTTGCTGTTACGTTACGTAGAGGTGTCTGACTAGGGGCGAGATGTGGGCTGATGATGTCATCGTTTAAAAAAATATACAAAATCACTGTCCACACGAAAACGCAAAGGTGGCGTTTCAAAAATAGCAGTTTCTCTCTCCCAAAATGCCAGATTTGTGTGGACGAAACGAAATCTGATAAAAAATGTGTGCATATTCACAGAAACGCGTCTCCGTGTAGACGGGGCCTGAGATACACTGCCACTCTGAGAGGCTCTTTTTATACCCAATCATTTTACCAACTGACCTAATAAGTTGCAAATTGGTCCTCCAGCTGTTCCTTATATGTACATTTAACTTTTCCAGCCTCTTATTGCTACCTGTCCCAACTTTTTTGGAATGTGTAGATCTCATGAAATCCAAAATGAGCCAATATTTGGCATGACATTTCAAAATGTCTCACTTTCAACTTTTTATATGTTATCTATATTCTATTGTGAATAAAATATAACTTTATGAGATTTGTAAATTCCATTCCTTTTTTACTCACAATTTGTACAGTGTCCCAACTTTTTTGGAATCGGGTTTGTATTTATGGCTAGTAAATTTTCTCAATTGATTGAAAAGTTATTTCTGAACTCTTTATTTCTATCCAACTGAAAGTTCAAACACTGTCTCTCAACAGACGGACTGAATGAATGCGTGGATCCCCGCCAGCTCTGCTTCTCAGTTGATTTATGCTGGTCTCTATCAAAACATGAGTGCTGAAAGCTTTTGGGCTTGTCTTCGCCAGCACCTGCAGGCGGCTTTCTGCCTCTTTAAGTCTTTGAGCAGTTAAATGTTTAAGCATTTTAGTCATGAACACATCAAAGCTGGTAATGAAGGGCTTCTCGCTCTCCAAACAGCCTTAGGTCGCATGGTAATCAAAATCCTGCAAGAGTGCTGAGCGGCAGAGATTAACACACTGCCTCACATTCCTTACAGCTGGCTTCACCTCAGACTTTACCTTGCAAAACACAAGCTGCACAGCTCTGTGGTTCTCTTTCAGTGTTCTGTTCTAAACCCTAGAGTGACCTATGTGGACACCATTTATAGGCATCATAGATGCACACCAGAAATGTATTCCAACAGTAGTTTACCTCATACCTCGTCTTGACTAATAAGACAAGACCAGAATGCATTGAATTGGATGTTGGCAGGATTGTTTAGGACTTGTGATCCACCAATAGCAACCATCCACAAAACTGGAATCACATAACAGCTTTTTGAACACCTTAGTATGGGATGATAACTCACATAGGGTCCTAAAGTTTTCTGAAACAAGCACCACTTAGGAATAAAATGGGAAAAATAAAGCATTGAACACATTTACATGAGCTGTGCCTTTAGAGGGGTTAAGGCTACTTAGTGTACAACAATAATTACTGTTTTTGCATTACTGTAAGGGGTTTAGGTTTGGGGTAGGTGTAGATGTTAATAGAACAAAATCTGATAGGTAGAACATTTAATCTATTGTTAGTTTCTGGCCGTATCCATATAGCCACAACCCCATAGGCTGATTCTGATGAAATGTTCCTGTACGTGTGAGTCAATTTGCAGTGTCAAGCAACTGTTCAGGAAACAGAAATGAGAAATTTCTGAATGATTTAAACCTTCAAACACTTATTTCAGACTGATGCTGCTGTTTTTCTGCTGTACATTGTCTCTGATGGGAGGGGCACCAAAATCTGCTCAAATAACGAAACTGATCTGTATTTCTCTGAATCATTATAGCTAACAGCACATATGTCAGTTCCTCCTGTCCAATTCATCATACAATCACTCATCACCACCAAACCATATCATAAAATCCATATATTCAAGTCCACCCACACAGACCCTCATTTGGTTTCACTTTTTGATTGCAAGCAAATAGGAGTGGCATGTCCACAGACACACCCAAATGATGAGACGCTTCAAGCCACAGCTCGCAGGTCCTTTTATCTCAAGTGTGTGTGTTCCTCTTCACATCACACATATTCATTGAATCCAGACATGGCCAGATTAGAACCTGCCAAAGAAAGACCAAATATCAGCAAAGTCCTGGAGCTCATATATATGTATATGTATATGTTTATGTATATGTATATATGTGTGTGTGTGTGTATATATATATATATATATATATATATATATATATATATAGTATAAATTCCATTTAGTACAACAAATACTACTGCCTATAACAACAGTTATACAACTATACAACTTTTCAAAAATGAAAATGAAAGAATTTGTGAGTTTCACTCCTCCTTGCCAAGAATAATTCAGATACTTTCATTGAAAAGCAGGTACAAACTCACATGAGCAAACAGCACCAGGGACTAAGATATATTCTCATAAGAGGTGGGATTTTATTTTTAAGAGTAATCTTTATTGTATTGTTTTTGTAATGGATGTCAGACTATGAACTAGGATTCTTTTCCTATAATATTCAGAATTTGACTTTTCATCTTATAGTTGTGATGACCTTGAACAAGAATTTTGACAAATGTTCCTTTTTGAGGATTTGTTTCAACATTCCTCCCTTTCTGAATTACAGATCATTGAGACATGCTGCTACAAACTATTGGTGGCATTTAATTTTTTTAATATCTATAGGCCTATACTCTGATATATAATATTAACTTCTTTATTGCTGCTTATTTGTTCAGAGAAACAACAACAACATGAACCCAATTGGTAAGTTTCAACTGTGGAGAGAACAGGTTAAGAAAGATTTGGAAAGAATCACTGGAATACAAGAGCACAGCTATGAGCAGGGAGATCTGCTGCTAAGAGAAACAGATTATGGGGCTTATCATGCTGGCGTTTATTGTGGGAATAATGAAGTCATCGACTTTACAGGTGATTGAACAAATACAGGATTACTTACAGTAAATTTACCACTACTAAGTGCTTGACTATTTAATAATAACTGACAGTGTTTGTTTGTTTATTTGTTTGTTTTTACTTCAGGTTCCGAAAGGAAAATGCAAAGTGTCTTAAAATCAGATGTACATGAATTTGGCACTGTTTCGAAAAAAAGCCTGAAGCACTTTAAGCTTGGAAAGAAAGTTGAAGTGTATCGCCTCAGAGCACAGGAAAAATTTCCAAAATGTTTTTCTAAAAATGTAGAGGAAGCAATGGATAAGTTTGTTAAATATCATGTATTGAAGTTCAACTGCCTTCATTTTGCCCTTTGTGTTCTGGGGGTAAGTAAAATAAAAAATTTCAAAGAAAAAAAAAAAGCCAAATATTCTTTTGCTTATACAATATTCTTGTATTTTTGCTTTCTGTTCTGCAGCTATTAGACTGGCAGGATGAAAGGTTAGTTCTAATCTAAAAAAAAAATACCTCAATAAAAACCTCAATAAAAATGCATTAATAGACCTATTATAAAATATGTGTTCTGTTTCTCATTTCTAATATCAGATTTTCAGCTACGAGTGGTAAGAATATATAATTATTTTCTAAAAATGTTTTATATTCACACAATCATAAACTACTTGCAACTATTTATTTTAATGTAAAGGGCTCAAATGATAAAATATAAGCCTATACATGAAGGCTTGGACAATACTGAAACTACAGAAGGATCAGATGACTTCTTTTAAATAAAAGCACATTCAGGTAAAGGTGAGACCAGTTTTTCTATTCAAAAGTTATCTGTAAGTAAATAAGCAGTATGTGTGGGAGTCTATGAGACAAAAACAAAAAATTATGCTAATGCTTATACTTTCAATTTACTACTTTTTGAACAGACAAACTGGTTCTTTCATTTAAAAGAACTTGACTTGGCAGTTATATCAATGTCTCATTGTCTCATTCTCAGTTTAGTTCTGAACCTGCTGCACTACAAAATATTGCATCGCATTATTTGTCATTTAAAAAAATAATGAAAAAAATGGGAAAAAAAAACATTTATTAGAGACATGCTAATATTTCTTCTGTACACCATCTCTGATAAGAATGACACCAAAATGTGCTGAACTAATGAAACTGATCGGGTTTCTCTGAGTCATTTTTGTTAACAGCACAGATGTCAGCTCCTCCTGTCTAAGCCATCATGCAATCACTCATCACCACCAGATCTGATCATAAAACACATACATTCATACGCAAGTCCACCCACACACAGACCCTCATTTGGTTTCACTTTTTTGTTTTCAACTAGGAATAAGTGGCTCGTCCACAGACACACGTGATGAGATGCTTCAAGCCACAGCTCGCAGGTCATTTTATCTCAAGTGTGTGTTTTTTATCTCCTCTTCTCTTCACTGCATCAGCGTTATTCATTGAAGCCAGACACGGACCAATTGGATCCTATAAGAAATACCAGCTGATTCCTGGAGCTCACATCATTGCCAGGAGATACGTTAACTCTTCACAGAGATCTGACTATTTTTGTTTTGTAGTGAGGCCTCTTTGCTTTCAAGTTCATGTACAGTCTGTAGGCCCCAAAGGTAAAGTGTTTCATTTCCAGGTTCCCGAATGTTTCCAGGAGGCAGAATCAGGAAAAATGGGAGCAGAATTCCACAAATGTGCTGGATGGACCATGCACACTGGGAGTTTTTAACCCTTTAAGGCGTTGTGATTAAGAAAAGCATGGATTTCCATTCTTTGCAGGACCTCCTGGTTATTTTTCGCAGTTCTCCTCATGGGAATTGTGCGGAAAAAATTCTATTCTTTTGTTTTGGCTGGAATTTCAAAGCACAAACATGTGGTAGTCATTCCAGCACGGGCTCGGAAGTTCACTATCCTAATAATGGGCAGTTAAGACAAACAAACCCCTAGAGTAATGAAAGAAACCAGCCGTCCACTTAAACCGGGGCCAAGATTCATTTCCCAGTCAGGACGGAGAATTAGTGGTGCTGACAGCCATCAGTGGTGAGTCAGAACAGGAATATGAAAGATAAATATATGATTATAAAAATCAATATGTTTATAAAAAATATACTCCCTTTGAAGAAGAAAAACATGGTAAAATGCCCCCCAAAATAAAAGTATCTAACATTGTTTACATTGTTGTCACGATACATTATGTACAGTAGGCCCTACATGTTTTATTCTATGAGTGGGATTCTGTTGGGGAAAAGGTGAATTTCTAAACCATTAGTGTTCAAGCAAAATAACGACTTTCCATAGCGACCCGTTTGGCTGCCATTACTTTTTCAATACTTCTCTTTTATCAACAAAATTTATTATAATAAAACACATTTTGTCAGTGAAAAACACCTGTCCTCTATCTTCCCGTGTGTGAGCATGCGCATAGTTCCTCAAGCAAAATGTTTTACCACAGCATGGTAAATAACTGCATCAAATGTCTTTGTTTTGTTGGCAGTCGAGCTCAAGTGTTTCGTGAGTCTTTAGCTCCGCCCACGGCACGCCTCCAGGAGCTCGGCTGTTGTCGGGGAGAATCGTAAAGCTGTATCTTTTTTTTAAAATAAATATGATAAAACTAAAGAGTTTTTGGAGATATGAAGAATGCAGTACTACTTTACAGGTAGTCAAGATTGACATGAGATTGGGTGAAACTGTGTTATGCTCCCTTTAACAAGAATGCTTTTGTGAGAGGATATACATGTAGAGACATCAGTGGTGTCAATCCAACTACAGGAGGCCAAAGACAGTGAGTGAACTGATATGCTTGCATGCAAAACTGATTGCTCTGGGATGTTTTAAAGCCCGTCATTAACGGCTGTATGCCATGATCATGCTTCCAGATGGAGAGATTTGGCATGGAGATCAGCTCTAAAGAGAGAAAGACATCTTTCTCACATCATTCTCTGAAGATCCACACACTAACATAGCCTACAAACAAACATCTCTTAGTTCTGACAATGCTGTCAAAACCCTAAAGTCTTTCTCTCTCTGCAGTGGTCTCCAACTCCACCATTAAAATTCCTCGAGCCGCTTCGGAGCAGTTTCTCTTCCACAGTGACCACGAGTGGCCCCACTTTCTCCAGCTGTGACGTCAAGGGAAGTGGGACAGAGGAATTCTGGGTAAAGGGAGAGGTGCCTGAACCACTGTGGTATTTATACTCTCACACGTCCAGCTCCTGTCTTGCACATAAGAAGAGGTCCCCAAAACACAGGCCTGTGTGTTTCAGTTGGAAGAGTGGAGTTTGGATTTTGAAGAGGGAGTTCTGGTCCAACTTTGATCTGTTTTGTAGCGTGTAAACACAAAGTTTGACATGTTCTTGCAATCTGATGTGCTCTTGGCAGATGCCACAGAGACACACCACAGAGTTTCTGAATTACACTAGCCTTCTGTCTTTGTTTTGACGTTAAGGAAATAGTTCAGCCAAAAAATGAAAATCGTGAGATCATTTACTCACCCTCATGTTGTTCCAAAGTTGTGTCTTTGTTTCATTCTTGGAGCACAAAAGGAGATTTGAAGAATATTTACAGTTCTTTTCCATAAGAATGTCAACTCCAAGAAGTGCCAAAAAAATTATTTTTATACTATATACTCAAAAGTGTTTTGTGGATGATTTTATTCAGCAAGGATGCATTAAATACATCGAAAGTGACAGTAAGACATCTATGAACTTTTTAATCATCAAAACATCCTGAAAATACAAACATATTGCACTCCCCACAAAAAAATCTTAAACTTATCTAAACATTGATAATGAAGAAATATTTATTGAGAAGCAAATCAGAATATTATAATGATTTCTAAAAGACCATGTGACACTGAAGATTGTATGATGCTGAAAATTCAGCTTTGCATCACAAGAATAAATTACTTTTTTAATATATATATATATATATTCAAATAGAAAACAGTTACTATAACCTGTAATAATATTTCACAAAATGTATTTTTAATCAAATAAATGAACATAAGACTCTTTTTTAAATAGTTTTTTTTTTTTAGCAAAAACATATAAAATCTTACAGGCCCATAACTTTATGGTATGCATTGCATATATGAATTGTAATTTATCTTTTACTGAAAACCATGCCTGTATCTCTCGATCTCTCAGATGTTTTGCAGATGTTTTGCAATGATGTCAAATGCTGTTGGAAATCTTGGTCTCGATGCAAATTAGATTTGATTTATGGTGGATAATGACTTAAATTTCATTATTTTACTCACAAAGCTGGTGTAAAGCTTCAGACATCTCAAAACAAAAGGAAATGGAGTAGTTTCATGGTAGTTTTTTTTTAGCTTGGGATCTATCTATCTATCTATCTATCTATCTATCTATCTATCTATCTATCTATCTCTCTCTCTCTCTCTCTCTCTCTCTCTCTCTCTCTCTCTCTCTCTATATATATATATATATATATATATATAAATATCCAAACGTGATACATTTATCTAAAAAGCAAAATTGAAAGAAATTAGAGATAACTGACATTTTTTTAACTTACTCCACTTGCAGATTATTCCATTTAATTGAAGCATGAAAAATGTTCTTGGTCAAATCCTTTTTAACATGCTGATGCTGTTTTCAAATTTCCTTTAGTATGAAATAATGTAAGCCTGATGATGCATGTATTTTACAGACAGGTTTGCTTCCTGTTGCAGTAACATCTGTTAAACAGCTTTTCTGCCTGTTAGTTCGATAGCATGTACAGTGACTAATGTTGCATGTCCGTACAGTGCGTGTGTAACAGTTCATTGACCTCCTGACCTCACCTATCTTTTCTAATAGACATGGTTATCACACTGCAACAGAGACTGTAGACAGTCTGATTCCCACCCAAATGCATGACCAGAACAGCTGATAGAAGGTGGAACTCTTCATCCGTGGAAGGAAATGGACCATAAATCTGGGTGGCGGGTAAACTGCTCAACACCTGTTTACTCAGGTGGGTCCTTTATCACATGAGGCGTCAAACCTCCCAACTTCACCACACAACACCATGGGAAAAGACAGATATCAGCCACAAAACAACACAATGAGTTAACCAAGTTGGAGACAGGAAGGACACAATCCCCACCCCAAAACCCTAAAACACACCAGATATGGGGTGAGATAGATTTCAACAACACAAAGAGGTAGAAATGTTGGCAGCCCTGAGCAAACAGTTAAAGTCTCTTCTTATCTGTGCTTCACCGTCCAGACTGTGAATGTCAGTCAGCAGCTTTAAAATCAAATCAATGCCTGGAGCCAAGCTAGTAAACTGCCTCAGCCACACACGCATGGACACTCTTTCATTTGTCAGCTGCCGAATCCTCATGTACATCCTTTGATACAGTCTGTCTCTCCATCATTAATTTTGCTTTAACTTTTGAGGCTTGCCAAGAATGTGCCGTTCTAAAAGATAAATGTTTCTTACACTGTGGCTGCGTCCCAATTTGCATACTACTACTATGAGAGTGATATACTTTCTTCAGCTTTTTGGAGGATGTATTATTGTGTACTGTGTGTTCGCATGTTTTAGCAACTAAAAAAAAGGAAAAAAGGAAAAATAAAAAAAGTTAAAAAGGGAACTGACACAGTTATAAAGGATATATAAAGCATAAAATGTTCAACAAAACATGCACTGATACTGAACTTACATACTATTTTCCAAAAATAATTAAATATTTTCATGTTTTCTGTCTGTTTGCTGACATCAAAATCACACATGGGACTAAATATTATATTATTTATGAAATATAATGTGTTTATTAAATATTATTGGGCACATGAAATATTAAATAAAATATTGAATATCATGTGTTTATGCAAATTATATGCATGTATGTATGTGTGTGTGTATATATATATATATATATATATAGTTTGAGAATACAGCCATATATATATATATATATATATATATATATGTATGTGTGTATGTATGTATGTGTATGTATGTATGTATGTGTGTTTTCCATCAGTTTTTTGAAATCACATACCAGACTTTGTTCAGTTTAAAGCTTCATTGATTTTTGAGTTGAATGTCCTTATCCAAATACATGCAGATTTCCCTCGTGTCAACTACGAATTCTCCTCATTTGATAGACTTGGGATTTATTTTTAAAATGCCTGTGGGGGAGGGTTTGCTGGTTTCCCGAATGCGAATCATTTGAAGTATCTGAGGTTCTTGGACTGAATCTAGTCTGGTTTAGGCATCGCTGGTTGGCTCAGGCCTTTCCGTGTCTAATGGCTCACAGATGGGCTCTGCTGGACCCCATTGGGCCACTCAAACTGGATCACCATACAACACATTGGCTTCTTGATCTCATTGTGTAATTTACTCAGACTGGTGAACAGAGACTATTATGTCCAAATACAGAAGGAATTTGTGCAGAACATTGTATTGGATGGCTGTATTCTCAAACTAATTTTGGTTATGCCTGGAATGTAATACCAGCCTAGCTTGCTATTTCTTTTTAAAATAATAGTATGTGATACAATATGTATTGTAGTGAAGATGAAGTAGATGAAATTCATCTGATCTCATTTTAATTCTGCAAGTTGCGTTAAGATTAAAATTTTTAATCCAATTGTAGACGTGACTTAATCTGTCAGATCAATTATTTTTCTGTAAGATTAGAAGACTAAAAACCACAGCTGATATTGTGGTTAATACATTTCTGTTTTTATTGCCTGAATTAAATATAAAACCGTTCATCACACAGAAAACGGGCCAAGTCAAGTGCATTGCATTGTAAAATATGTTTGTAATTACATACTGCTACAATTTTTACTTCTGCATATAATGATATGGAAGAAATAATAATCAGAATATATGTATAGAATGTTGTATCTCACAATACAATGCACTTGGCTTGACTTTTTGTTGTGTCATGGATGAACCAAAATTTGTAACACTTGTGCTTTTTAATGTCTTATTATTTAATTAGACTGTAAAATGTTAATTTCAAATGAAAATAGCCAGAAATGACTCCATAATAAATAAAAACATGAAGACTGTCATGTGATGTTGCCTGTTACCATTCAAAACCAGTGTTTGGAATAACGGCGTTTAAAAGAACGGCGTTAGGTAACGACGTTATTTTTTCAGTAACGCGGTAATCTAACTAATTACTTTTCCCGTCGTTACAATGCCGTTAACGTTACTGAACGTTAAATGCGGCGCGTTACTATGCATTTATTTCATATGCAATCCGAACGCACCCCTGGCTCACACAGAGAGTGAGCAGGGGGGTATTCCAGAAAGCAGGGTTAACTTACCGTGAACTAAAACCTGAACTCTCGGTTGATTAACCCCAAACCTTGCTTACTCGAGGTATGTGGTTCCAAAAACTCGTCCGGGAGTAAGTTAATTCAACTCAGAGTATGTTCCTGGTTAAGACTCAAGACATTCTCAACAGAGCGATGAATCGACGAGTCACTATAGAAACGGACGCTAAGAAAAAGCGTGCCATGCTGTTTCTTTCTTCTTCTTTTGTTAATTAGTTGTTTACATGCTTAGAGCATATCGCCACATAATTGATGGCTGTGCAATCATTTTTATTTTTTTCCATTTAATCTTTAATACTTGAGAATGTGAATTATATTGTTTGTTTTATACTAATTATACATTAAGTCATATCAGATATGTATTTTGATTTAGAATTTAGACATTATAGAAAAATGCCACTCCATGCAGTGAGATATAACATATAATAAATAAAATATATAAATATATATAAGTTAAACATTACCAGTATATATAAGTTAAACATTAAAACATAATAGTCTATATTACATATTCTAATATTATATAATGTTGTGCGGTATCTGTCACGCCCACTGAAGGCTCGCTGAAGTGAACTAATCCTGGAACATAACCTGCTCTGGAGCAGGTTATGTTCAGAGAGTGAGTTGCTATGACAACTAACATAACCTGAAAGTTACCTCCGTTTTTGGAACCGAAAGTTGAGGTTATCCATTTACTTACTCTTAAACATACCCGGGTATGTCACATAACCTGCTTTCTGGAATACCCCCCAGGTGGGTTAACTTAATAACGAGATAAGCGATTATGATTGGCTAAGGCAGAGTCATGTGTTTCATGGTAGCCAATCAGAGCCAGTGTTTTTACACACACGCGCCAGCGGCGCCAAACACACACAGCAACAGCTACACAGAGATTCGCAGCAGCAGCAGAAATGGCGAGTCAGGAGCAATCCGATGGAAAGTTGGCATTTTCAAGGTGGAGATATAAGCACTACTTCAAATTCATTGTAGTCAAAGGCAAGAACGTGCATGTAATGTGTGACACACGCATCTACAAAGCTAGTGGCCAAAAACACTTTTCTTACAAAGAGTGCAGGATAAAACTCTTGCTGTCTGTTGACGTGCAATAAATATCGAAAACAAATTCTTTGACATATAGCAACTTTTTTTTTTTTTTACAGTACCGCAAATAGTTACTTTCCCTGGTAACGAGTTACTTTTATTATAAAGTAATTCAGTTACTAACTCAGTTACTTTTGGGAACAAGTAGGCCTAGTGAGTAACTAAAACTAATTACTTTTTTAAAGTAACGTTCCCAACAGTGTTCAAAACCATATAAATTTTGGGATAATCCCTACTCTTTTACTTATGATTATTATTATAATTTTATTTTATTTTTTACATAGTATTTGGAAGAATGAGATTGACTATATATATATATATATATATATATATATATATATTTGAACTTCTGAATACAATGTTTCCTACACAATCTGGCAAATGTATCTGGGTATTATAGGCCTACATTCAGAAAATTTGATTTGATCCTGACATTTCAAGATCTGTCAATGTCAAGATCTTGTCGTGTAATGCAAAAATTAAAACGTAAAATAATGAAACCTTTTAAATTTCTGAAATTATATCTCATCATATATTAAAATATGGTTTGATTTGGCACAATGCAATTCATTTACACATTGTTGCCTACATTAGGCTATCTATAGAAATTTTCTTGAGTAATCATATCATCCAAAGCGAAAAGTCACCCAGAATAAAATGTGAATAACCACGTGTATTCTGTATTTCAAATCAGTCTTTCACCCTGGACTATCTTTCCAAGCGGAGATTTTGGAGCAGGCTAATAACTTGGAGAAGCTAAAAGTTTTCATCTATGTAAACATCACAGAGTTCATCGTCTGGTTGCGACTTGACATGTGATTGTAGTCGAGAGACATATTGGCTGTCAGGTGACACTTCATCCTCGTAAAGTACGAGATACAGCAGACATTATTCGTGGTGTGTAGCGGTTTAAATGGCAAAGATGTTTTAAAGCAACCATTAGCATCAATAATGGACGGTCATAAATTGTGTTTGTAATGTCACGCTAGGATCAAACAATCCCTCAGTGGGTATAAAACAAATTGGTGTCGTTGATTATTGCTTGTATATCTGTGATTTTGAAGTGAACTGACTGCGCTTACAGACGGCTCCTGTTTCACTAATGAGACGAGACTCCATCTCTATTATGGACCAAAGATTTGTCTGTGTTTGGCTGTGTGTGGAATGGAATAAACAAGTAGTTTATTGCTCATATGTTGCTGTTTTTTTAGCTCACTATATCGTGATTTATGTACAGTAAGTATACATTTTTTATTGATGTTTTTCCTTAAATTCCTTAGAATAATTGAACACTTTTAAATGAGATGTTAATGTATAGTAGCAAAACTATAAAATGAATGTGGATAGCAGCAGTTCAGATAATTTTGTCTTTGGAGAAGTGGATGAGAAGTGTTCGAGTTGCTCTCTTGAACTTGGCTTTTGATTGCAGACTTGCAATTTTGAGAACAGCGGTTCTGAACCTACTATTTGATTCATATTTGGAAAAAATATGGGGCAGGAAATAAAGAGTCCATTGGATGACCTATCCTTATAATCTCATTGATTTTCCATGAGATAACAATGGAGATTCATTTGTAGTTTTTCTTTACTATGGGTGCCATTTACTGTATTCAATAGTGGATATTTCATACTGTAGTATGTTACATTGTCACATCATGACCTCATTATGTGAAGAACGTGATCCTAAAATGTCATATGCACTACTTTAAATTTTTTTTTTTAGGCATACTGTATGAGGAAAGGAGCAGCTTGGACATTCTGTTTAACATCTTTTTATGTGTTTTACAGAAAAAAAAGATGTTTCATGAACATACAGGTGAGTAAATGATGACAAAATTGTTTTGTCTGTCTTGTTTTATTAATTTGCCTATTCCGTTTATTTGTCATTTTGCAAGTGACTTTTTAATCTAGTTTTGTTTGAAAATGTATTTTTTATAACATCTATTTTCCTTTTTCCTTTCATTCTTCATTTTTTTAAGTTTCCATGGTTTTACCATAGTTATATTCCTTTCTAATAAATTTTTGATTTACATCTCATGTCACTATTCTTCTTTTTTTTCCATCTTTTTTTTTTTTCTACGATTCTATCCAACACCACAAAGTTTTTGTAATGTTGGTGGTTTTGGAGTGTCACCTTTTTGTTGTTGTTGTTAATATTGTTATTGTGAATGTATTTCTTTGTTTTTGTATAGCATTACATTAAAAATGTTAAAATAAAATGCCTTTTTGGCAGTTCAGTCAAACAATGGGTCTACAAGGAAGTCTTGATGTGTTGATTCAGGTGTACTGTAAGTTGATTTGCATGCCGTTTTAAAATGCTGTAATGCATCACGTTCTGTTGAATCATCACCAGGTGTGTTTTATTCTCGTTTGCGTGTTTTTCCACAGGTGTTGCGGTGGAATTCCCATCTCCGTCTTCACTCTCATTTACGAGACCCCCATAAATCCAGGCGTGTTTATCATTTCCATCCAATCAGGAGACACATTTATGAACAGGTAAGAACAGGGCAGAAACTCCTCACAGGTGTACAGTCAGAAAGAGGGCAAAGGGTCGAGAGAGGAAATGCAGAATCAGGACCACATGTAGACGCAGTCATTATGGCGGATCAAAGCCCACCAAACTCACAGTCGAGATCAAAAGGGGCCGGGTTACGCTCGCGTGAGCCCTTCAGGGGCTGAGGTGGACTGGACTGCATTAGACATCTGAGTCAAGAGGCTCCAAAACTAACAAGAAAGCAAAATAGAGGAACGGGGCGATTCAGTTAGACAGTGGTACCACCAAAAGACCTTAGTTAGACTATACTCCATATTTAAAGAAATAGTTCACCCATAAATGGAAAAATGTAATCATTTACACACTCCTATGTTGTTCCAACCCTGCATGCCTGAATTAAAAACACAAGGAAATGTTCAGGCAGAATATATGAGCTGTACTTTGCCAAACAACAAAAATTTGCAGTGGTTTATACTACTACTAGTTCCACAAAAAAGCACTTTAAATGTGCCACAAAAGTAGTCCAAATGTCTCATGTGCTATATTCAAAGTCATTTGAAGCCATTTGATGGATTTGCTGGAGGAACTGCCAACTGAGGAACTTGTTCATTGGTAAACTACTACTTTGCTGTAACTCATATGTCAGTTGAAATGGCTTTAAACCTGGTGCAATGTGTTGAAAGGCTCCATATTTATTTAAATGCAAATGTAAATACATTTTTAGTGAATAAAGCTAAGGTTTTGGCCTGTTTGTACTTTTATGATACACAGGTCTCTTTTGGAACTTGGAAATATAAATCACTATCATAAAGAGCACAGTGCAAGAATGTATTCTTAATGAATATATTTCTTCTTTTCCAGTTAAACATTTTAAAAACCAGTAAAAGAATATACATTTACTTGAGATGTGACGAGATATATGACAAGATAAGACTTGTTCGCAGTCAGATTATATTTTTAATACATGCATACTTATTTTACTTTACTGATAGATTCACTTTTTATGCTTAAAACAAGTGGAAAATACACTTGCATTAAGAGGTACTTCCTCTCTGAAAACAAGTCTTCATATCTTGCTTCTCAAGAACATTTATCCAAACTGAAAACAAGGCAAAAAAAGAACATTAATTCAGTAATAAAAAAAACAAGGTGTGAATAATAATAATAATAATAATACAGTTCGTTTAATTTGTCAAATGTCAGATTTTCACAACCCAGAGTTTGTGCATTGAACATTTGTTTAAAGACATATTTTGAATGTTTAGGGGTTCCAAACAGTTTCCTCACAAGTTAAATGTGGCACCCTTTAACTAGCATCTATTAAACTCATGCAATATGTGCATTAGTGAACAACAGGAGAAGTGTGTTTTTGTGATTTATTACGACTTCACACCCCACAAACCACAGATTCACACACAGGAATGTGCTCAGGTGTGCTGGAATTCAAAAATCAACACTTCACATTCTAGAAATAACATCCGTGAACAAAAGAAAAACCAAACCACAGTAACCCGAGAGGTCTGTTATTGGAGACGCAAAACTTCAACAAGTCAAAGCCATTGAGTACATCAACAAAAACACCCTTTAAATATTTATTATTTTGAGCTCTCTTGTTTAAATGGTGGCCTAATCAAATTTAAAACCCCTATTTTCCCATCACAGAATGAAGTAGACAGCCGTAATTACACACTGTTTCTCTGTACACACCTCATAAATGTTGCTTCACACTGCTGATTTTCCTCAGTCTCTTTTTGTTTGTATTATTTGTGGTTGGTCTTTCATAAGTGATGATTAGATTGTTTGGAATACTCAAGCAAGATCTTAACAATATACGGAGGACTTTTTAATGCTGAATGTTTTAAATGAATTAAAACTTGCACTTTTGCCCTAAATCCGTTGAATACCAGGGGAAGGTTTAAAGAGAATAGGCAGTATGCTGTAGTTTAGGACAAACCAAGGCTTTGTGTAGCCATTTTTTTTGAAAGAATGTGCCAGAGCTGTAATGCAGTCCAGACGCTCTCTTTTTTTTCTTCTCCTCCCTCTGTCCTGCGACGCTACTGACCAGCTTCAAACTTCTCCATTTCTAACAACAATAAATGGCTGCCACTCAGACGGTCCTGATCCTCCATTCCAGCCCACCCAAAATCTCAGACCTGGCTGTGAACTTGACCCTGACAGCGCGGCAGAGTCTTCCCCAGACCCACGCTGAGATTGAGGTTCTGATGTTTGACGTGGTTGTATAAGTGAGACCTCGCTCTCTAGAGAGAATGAAGTACAGATGGATAACGTGTGAAGTGTGTTTATTCGTATGTGCGTGTGTTAGCGGCAACTTTTTTGCCATTTTATCACATGCACTGCTGGAAATTCAACTAGAAGCTACATCATGTGGTTTATATGGTTCTAGCTACTCATTTAAAGCATTAGTTAGTACGAACTCATCTTGATAATTAATAATCTTGATAATCAGCTTGATTACCAGCTGGCTGACCTGGTAGACCCCCTTGGACTAGCAACAAACCAGATAAAAATACATTTTCAAGGACTATAAACCATAATGATCATCGTAATGGGTATAATTTCAGACAAAGATGGTCTATGCCTGTGATATACTGTATGGTCATCATCTAGTCCAGATTGGCCAAGAAGGGCCAAGAACTGGTTTCCACTTAGTAGACAATCTTAATCAAGTTGGTTAGAACTTGTAGATCACATTTGACTAGCAATGGCATTGGACTAGTTTCAATCAAAAGGCAAAGCTGGTCTAGATGATTGATCAACTGGTCTAAAAGCTAATGGACTTGGTTTCCTTCATGCAGATTATGTGAGATAAGAAGACTTGGTGGACCATCTTGGACTACATATCAACCAGCTTGACCAGCTAAAACCACTATAGCCTGGTTTTCTAAATCAAAGGCAAAGATCTGCTGGAAAACAGTGTGATGTTTGAAGGGCAGAGTGTTTAGCTGTTGTCTCCACTAAATGATGGAGAAGCAAAGAATGTTCAAATGAAACAAACTGATGTGTTGGACAAAGAAATTTCAAAACACATTTGAGAGACAAGTTTGTTCTTACGCTTGTCAAACTGTACCTGTTCTCCAAAGAACTGTAGAAGAACTGGAATCGAGGGAAGCATTTCTCTCCCTCTTTCCTTTCTCCGAGACAAGAGTTTGATCTAAAATTGGGTTTATTTAAGGGTTTGAGATCTTGGCCAAATGTGCTCTGACATTAATTAGAAACAGCTCAGCTCAGGTGGGAGGAGGAAAAGAGTGGCTTGTGGTCTGTAAATAAGAGCCAGTCCGTTTTTATCATCTTTTGGAGAGCCTTGGATTGACATTCCTCCCTGCTTGAGCCTGATGCTCCTGCCTGACATCATTAAGGAGGAATGCACGCCGTACGTTCTGTTTTAGTCCCTCCATTTCATGTTTTAATTCCCCTCTTCCCGATTGCCAAGTATGAACACCCCCATTCATCAGGACCAAAGCCTGGCAAACACTCAAGAAAAGCTAAGGCTGTTTTTTGGCTCCGTGGTACCTGCAGACGCTGTAGCTGTCAAGATTTTCACTGACCTACTTTCTGCCAGTGGTGAATATGAGTTATTAGAGGCGCCCAGGGGGCTGAATTTTTCTCTGGACGTATGCAGAGCTCGCCTTTCCCCTCTCCTACTCAGCGCTGCCTTTGTCTCTGCAGAGAATGATATAAATCAGCCAACGGCTGGGAGGGAAGAATGAAGCTCTGTAGAGTCTCGGAGGGGGTGTTGAGCAGAGCTGCTGAATCCAGTGGTTTCAGTGTCTGTGGATTAATATCTTCCTGCTGATAGGGGAGCCATGCTTTATCTGAACATCCAAATCCTTCTCAAGTCCACTACAAATAGATGAGTCCTTCAAGAGCATATTTAGTGATGGTGCTGGACACAGATAAAGCATCGTGCTGGACAAACAAGGACTTTAAGGGGTAGCTCATCCTAAAACTAACATTCTGTCATTATTTATTAACTATATGTCATTCCAAACCCATCTTCCACAGAACACAAACAGAGACATTAGGTAGAATGTTCACTCTGCTCTTTTCCATTTAATTAAGTGAATGGGGACCAAGACTACTACTGTTTTTGTTTAGTCATATGACTTCAGTTTCTCTATCACTAAATCTCTAGACATGCTTAGACCTGAATCGTGATTCATTTACAGTTCATGAAGTAAATATTGACCCACTGAGTGGTTAACAACTTTTCTGGGTGACTAGTAAACTTGAACTTATACACAAAGTAACAGATAAACTCAGCACTGATGAGTCTGTTCCACACACTGAACTTGTGTAAAAGTAGATGAGATCTTCCGAGCTCCCGCAGTTCTTCTCAATAAAACACCTCAGAATTGCATAACCTGTTCGCACTGGTGTTTACCTTCTCACTTATTGTCATTCCAGCATGTGATACATCATGGGAACAGCCTCTAGAGATCGTAAGATCTGCGTCCACATGTGCGTGCAATGACATAAACTTGCCCTGTGCAGCATTTTGTGAGGGAGGACAGACATTCACACAAAGGTGTTTGTCCTCATGTCTCAGCGGTTAGGCATTGGGGATTAGGATGCTTTTATTAGATTTTACAAAGGAGGCTTGGAGAGCGACCGGACATGCCCAGGCATGCAGTGAGTGTTCATTACATGTTTTTAGCATGTAAACCTTAATTACATAAGAGGGGTCTTGTTCATTCTTACAGAGTGATTCACATGTTCTGGGACTTTACAACACAAGAGCGTTAGCAGCCTCTTAAAACATCTTAAGATGAACCCACATGTAGACCTGCAGCTGTGGACGGAGGAGGTTCGTTTTGAACAGGTGTGGATGCATTAGACACCGGAGGGCATGTTCCCATAGTGACCAGTCAAAATAATGATAGGATATGAGATGCGTGTTCACTGGCAGAACAGAACACCAAATCAAGTTACACTTTACACATGCACGCACACTTGTTGATGATTTATTTGGCAAATGTTAACTGCTACTAGTGTCTGCTTCAACTTGCGCTTAGAAGTACACACTCAGCCTTTCAAAATTAAAATACAGCAAAGCAGAAGTGTTAAGTAGTCATTATATTCACCTCAGAAAGTCTGAATTCCCAACTTCCTACTCAGAACCATTGGAACAATTTGAATCCCGGAACTCCAGTTCCACAGATGAGATCACATGAACATGGCAGCCTCCATTAAAATGTACAATGCTAAAATTCCTACTTGCATGATATCTGTAAAAAAAAATGTTTGCAGAGACAAAAAAAAAAACATTGGTTGGCAACAGTAGCCTAGAGGGCAAGTACGCCAATGCATAATGCTGTTGTGTTGGAGGCATCCTGAGTTTGAATCCTGGCTCGAAGACCTTTCCTGAACCTGCCCTCCCTCTCTCTCTCCCACTTCGCTTCTTGTCTGCTCTCCACTGTCATATCATGATAAAGGCAAAACACCAAAAAAAAAAAAAAAGTTTCTAGCATTGCATGTGGTTATTTATTCTCCACAAATTGAGGTGCATTCTTGACAGAAAAGCTAGCTGTAACACTGCTACTTTGTCTTCCAGCCACAGAAAATAGAACAACTTTGGTCAGAAATATCAATTAGGAATATCCTGTATATGACATTAAATGGATTATTAGGGCAGCAGTTCCTCTGGAGTAGTCTGGGGTCTAGTGTCTTGCTCAAGGTACAGCTCTGATCAAACCAGCAAATTTGAGCTTTAGCTGCTAAACCATTCCATTGGGTATAGCATGAAAGCATGGTTTAGATTGACTCTTCATTTTCAAAGATATTTTCCTGTTTTGTAAGATTTGGAGTGACTGAATCATCCCTTAGACCCCAAATGACACTTTACCCAAGGCTCATCATAAAACCTCCCGGACATCTGGTTCTTATGGCATGCAAAACCACCCGACAGTCACACCACTGTTATATGGGAGCCAGTCTCCTGAGTACACTTATTACAGGGACAACCCTCCTGGAATGACCTGGGGTCAAGTGTTTGCCCAGGATGACTTATGGAGTGGCCCTTGTGCACTCAAACCAACAACTAGATTTTTGTAGAACTTCATAATAAGTTTGTTTCTAATTACCTAGTTTATAGCAATGATCCAGTAAGGTAAATCTTGTGGACTAAACTATCTAATTCTTGGGTTTACCTTGTCTCCTGTCAAGGTAAGCTGTTGTTACTGTATGTCATCCATCTAAACTCTTCCTTCGCTCATTCTGTCGGTCGCATTGGGCTGTCAAGATGAGTGCCATTGTGGCACTTCTGATGTTACGTAAGCTTCCAATCTCTTCATGCATCAGCTCTGAACAAAAGGCAGATCCTCTCCATGTTTTGGATTTTCCACCTTCATCCTTTGACTGGCTGCAAGTCAAGCTTGAGGAGAGCAGACAAGAAGGAAAACTGTTTATGAGGGTCGAAAACAGAGATACTGGATTCTGGTAAATATGACTTTTTATACATACAGGTGTCTTTAGAGCATCATTGCTTTGAGACTTCACTTGATATATCCAGAAAGTAGCTGATATCAGTCCAGGAGATGAAGGAAAGGCACTGAAAGGGAGAGAGAGAGAGTGAGAGATGGTAATCATTACAGGACTTAAAATAGAATAATTAGAGGAGCTGTGTGTACTGTTCCTCTGCCTGCGCTGACCACAAGTACAGCCATTTACTCTTGATGCTTTTCCGGTACCGGCCATTTAGCACTGTTTTCTTTTTGTTACTTTCTTTGTCTATTTTTATGTTTGGAAGATGTTGAGGCTATATGAGGGAAATCCTTTTCATTGTAGGAAAATATACCTAATATTGAACTCATTGTGTGGTTGTTGCAAGGGTGTTGTTATCAACAAGCAGTGTTGGGAAGGTTACTTTGTAAGTGTAATAGGTTCCAGATTACAAGTTATCCTGTTTAAAACGTTGTAAGTAGTGTAATCATTTCAGTTACTTTATTAATGTAATTAATTCATTTGATTACTTTTCTAAATTTGTAATGAATGTGTTCAACTGTAAATCATTTTCAAGCATTTAAAGCAGTCAGGGATAACCTCACAGCAGTACTCAACATTGATTACTGTCAGACTTTCAGAATCCTTAATCACTTGAATTAAGATTATAATAATTCAATTTTAAAGCGCAGCAACCTCTAAATCAGACTTTAGCACCTCTTTTTACTTTGAGATTGTTCTGAGGTTAAATG
The DNA here is from genome assembly GCF_963082965.1 of Carassius carassius. Lineage (NCBI taxonomy): Eukaryota > Metazoa > Chordata > Actinopteri > Cypriniformes > Cyprinidae > Carassius > Carassius carassius. The sequence continues at coordinate 4,615,463 of NC_081797.1, read as the reverse complement.
CAGATTAAAAATCATAACAAGATATAGTTTAATAGCTATGATACTGTTTGTGAAATCAAATCATTGCATAGCTATGACAGGAAACACTGGTCTCTTACATTGCTTTGGAAAATAAAACGGTAGTTGTCTAATACTGGACGCTAGAGCCTCGTGCAGAAACATGCATCGAAGAAGTAATACTGGAGAACTCAAGTGTAACATATTTTTTCACCCTTTTATATATGGTAGGCAAATCATAAGCCAGTTTGGCATTCAGATGCCACTGAACAGGGGTGCGTTCTCCGATAACGTTGTCTCTTAGCGCGCTACGAATACTCAAAAGGTACACCTTAACTACAGGTATACCTTTGCTACGTGTGTTCTCCGAACTATACCTTAGGATGTTGCTTAAGGTAAACCTTCTTAAGTTCGACCTTAGCAGTTGCTGTCCATGGTGGAGGTGCTGAATAAGTTGATATCAACGCCTCGGTGATCGATTGTGCGCTCTTTCCTTCACAGCGGTAAAGGTAAAGTATTGAGAAAACAATGTTCTTTATAAAGAAGCGTTTTAGAAATAGTACAAACTGCATTTATTGGGGCTTATTGAAATAAGTACATGCAGAAATAAATACGAGTATGTGTTTATAATTTAGCAAGTGTACAATCCCAAACCCTCACGGCCATAAGTGTGTTAATGTTCTCCACAACGTATGCTGATTATCCACCAGCCGTATCACATTATTGGCGTAAATCGCTCATTTGTGTAATTGGATGATTTCCTCAATAAAAGCAAACATGAGAGACATACCGACATTCACTATGTCGGGGAAAAAAGTCCGCAAAAAGAGATCGCCCAGCCACACTGAGGTCTTACTCAGCCCATATCCATCCCCAACAACCTCCAGAAAACTCCACCACGGCATAACAACGAAGAGCCGCCAGCAGCTGAATTTCGGGGCTGAGGGGGTAGCTCCGTCGAGTTTGTCTTGACAAATCTGGGCCAACAAGATGCAAGAGCTGCAGAATTTGCTCCCGTGGCAGGCAAAATGTTTTACAATGGTCTCTTCTGACATGGTAGTCAGTGGACTAAAATGTTCTCTCTTATAAAGTAGTTGACATACACTAACTGGCTCCGCGGACGCCGCCGTCTTTGATTTAAAACAAGTACTCGCTGTCTCGCTGCCATAGCTATAAAGTTCGTGTAAACTAATCTTTCTTTATATAGACTCCTAAGCCTTTTCTGTCAAATGGTTCGCCAGCTGATGTGCCTTAGGATAGTAATTAAAAAAGCTAACAACCATTAGTGTATGGAAACTTTATTAATGAAAACACTTCCATACACTGGGTGTAGGCTATAACAACTTAAGTATTTTATGTGTATAATTTTAAAGTAAAGTAAAAATGTAATTTTATTACTAAATCAGATTTTATATTAAATGTTCATATAAAATTTTCTATGTGTAATTAAACTGCGATGTAAAAAATCTTTTTGTGTAGTGGTGGCCACTAGCGGTATGAACCGTCAGCAGCGATAAGGTATAGCTAAGAGCGCTCCAGACCAACCTTACGAACGCATGACTTACAGAAGGTATACTTAACTAAGAAGGTTTCGGAAACCACGTATTAACGATAAGGTACTACTTAAGGTACAACTTAAGAACGACGTAGCGTTAAGGTAGTTTCGGAGAACGCACCCCTGGTCTGTGTGTTTGTGTATAATGTATAATGTATTTGTGTGTGATTACAGTGGAGATCTGAAAGACGGGAATTAGGCACTTGAACCAACTGAGTGAAAGACAAATTTTTGTTGGCATCTTGATGAAAGCATCAAAGTAGTGGAACGGTTCTCATTTGAACAGTGCATTTCCTGAAGTCGGTACATAAAATCAAGAGGGAATATACAGATTATTCAACAACCAGACTGAAAAAAGCAATGCATCAATCAATATAAGAGGGGCCATTTTTCCTCTGGGACTCATTTCCTACAACAAGCCACAAAAAAGGTTCTGAGCTTGATGCTTGCTAAATACTTCCATTTGATGATTCCTGACTGCTCATGAAATTGACATGCACTAATTTAAAAAAATGATTGACTGTTTCTTTTTTGTTTCCAGGTCATATACAAAAGTCTGGAAACAAAGATGGTCGGAATTTTAAAAAAAAATCAAAAGGGATATTCTCTTCTGTTGCAGTAGTGTTTAATCGTTCCCAGAGTGTGTGTGTTTCGCTGACATCGGTACTCTGAATGGTTTAAAGCATTAATTAACGATATCAATGTTTGATCTGAATTGCAGTAAAATGTATTCAAGATGCTGAATTACTTTTTTTATTGTTAGCATTCATATTTTTAGCCCTAAATTCAGATTCCTTTGATTGTGAGGTTATTGATTAATTGATTTCAATTAAATGACCCAGCCAGAACTCTTAACTAACCATAACCCTGACTAATCCTAACTCTAAGGCTAGTATTTACTGGAAAATCAGCAGTGTTGGGAAGGTTACTTTGGAAATGTAATAGGTTACAGATTACAAGTTACCCTATTTAAAATGTAATAGTAGTGTAACTTTTTTAATTACTTTAATAAAGTAATGTAACTAATTACTTTTGAGTACATTTTGATTACTTTTATAAATTTCTAATGAATGTTAATTTGCAACTGTTAATCATCTTCAACCATTTTACACCATGCAGGTTTAACCTTACAGTAGTGCTCAATACTTTCGGACTTTCATCATTCTTCATCACCTGAATTAAGATGATCACATTTGAACACATCCACCACACAATCAGACTTTAGTACTGCCTTTTACTTAGAGATTGATCTGAAGTTCAAAGCAGATTTTAAATCAAAAGAAATAGTTTATAGATACTGTTTTTGAAACCAAATCTTTGCATAACTACAGGCATCTAACTGCATTTAACAATGGTTTGGGGAAAAATAGTTAATAAAAAAATAAAAGCATATACATCAACTCAAATACGGTTATCTAATAAGCATGTGTCCTATTTTGTGTACTAAACTCCTGAAACATTGGTGTCTTTCTGAAACACTGCTGTCTCTTTGTATATGATATGATGATAGTTTCTCAAAATAAGTAAAAAATGCTCATGAAATGACTGCACATTCACTTCCATTATCCACCCATCTCTCTCATGACTTTAATAAGTGAAGATTTTTATTTGACTTTTACCATGTTTTGTAAGTGCAATTTTGTTTTTTTGGCAAATGAATTACCACTTGTATTTATTTTTACTACAAATTCCATAGTTAAACCACGGTTAGTGCCATACCATAGGCTACATTAATTTTCCTAAGGGTTGTGTTTTTGTATCCACTAGCTCCCCCTTAAACCTATGATAAAATATGATGATTTGTCTGCTAACTTACTACTGTAACATTACAAAAGATAATAATGACGTCGTTTATACAGTATTTTGAGGGATTGCGAGCAATGTGCTGCTGCTGCTTGACTACGTAAACAAAGACAAAACTACATTAGCATATTTACAGATGAAACTGACCTGCACCTGAAACCCTGAACAGAAGTGTCGCTTCTCTGCTCCAGCTGTGCGCTTAGACGGTTCACTCCGGTCTCTCTCTCTCGCATTGATTACTCGGAGTCTGATCCAAACCGCTCGGCGGAGGCGCGGAGAGCGCGCGAGCCCAACCATTGCCAGTCACGACTAACCGATTCATGATTTATTAGAGATTTAATTATCGAATGGCGGATTCGGAAATAATCGCTTTAGTATATTCGGCCTGCAATTATACAATAACAATATTAAAGTAGAAGGCCAAATCGTCTGCCAGGCCACCGGGAATAGTCCCGGTTCTCCCGGTGTCCAGTCAGCGCCTTCCACAGACACGCAGAATGTGCAGGATTCATATTCAGTCTTTTTGCGGCTTAATATTCACAGACATCAGTCCATATCGGGTTTTGATTCAAGTGTACTGACCTACTTTTGATTTATTCGTCCAAAATGTGGCATATTGCGTCCGCGTTATAGGCTGAATTCCATTTTTATGACTGGATTCTACGAATGTGTTTTCCGCGTCTCGGAGATTATGGGCCATATGTCTTAGTGCAATTTGGGAAAGAAATAAGCTGTATGTGGATGTGTGTAAATATTCAAATGTAATCCTCTTTGTAATCGTTACAATTTTCATAAGTAACTGTAATTTAATTACTCATTTTTTCTAAGTAACTGTAACTGATTACTGTTACATTTATTTTGTAATTAAATTACGTAACGCCGTTACATGTAGTTACTCCCCAACACTGAAAATCAGATGGTGTAACAGAGTGTTTTCCTCCATATAGCAGACTTCAGTGGGACCCAACGGGTTGAAGGTTCAAAGTGCAGTTTCATTGTAGCTTCAAAGGGTTCTACAGGAACCCAGCCAGGGAATATGGGTCTTATCTAGTGATACGATCAGTCATTTTCTTTGAAAAATGTAAAAATGTATATACTTTTAACCACAAGTGCTTGTTTTGCACTAGCTCAACTTCATGCATTATGTAATCACGTTGGAAAGGTAATGTGTGAGCAGAAGCAGAAATACTGACTGATAGTGAATGTGCAAAGAAAGTCAAACAGCCTTTACAAAAAAAGATGTTTTTCGTCCTACCCTACCTTTTTTGAACCGAAGTACACAGCCGAAGAACTAACCACGCGTGACCTTTCCAACATGATTGCATGAAGCGTACATTGTGGTTAAAGTATAGACATTTTTCTTTTTTTAAGAACCCTTATTCCTTGACTGGGATCATGTAGAGACCTTCGAAGCTGCATTGAAACTGCAATATGGATCTTCCACCCATTGGCCACCATTGAAGTCCACTATATAAGGAAAAGTCCTGGAAAGTTTTCATCAATTTATTTTCAACTGAAGGAAGAAAGACATGAACATCTTCGATGACATAGGGGTGAGTAAATTATCATGCTTTTTTATTTTGTAAGTGAAGTAATCCTGTAAGTAGCAAATCCTGGAAAATGAGAGTATTGGCTATTAAAAAAATGGACACGGCCTTTGATATGTCGTTACCAGACAGTAGGAAATACTACACCGCAATTTACCTTGTAACTATTTTGAAAACCGCTATCAGTATTGCTAAATTTTGGTCAAACATTGTTAGCATTTGTAGCAGGCCATGGCGAACCTTTTAGAGCTCCCAAAAGTGATGAAGTTTACAAATGGCATGCTTGGTGTTGTTTATATTGTAGCCGTAGCAGAACTAAATACAATGCAATTTGCAGGAAACGTGCTGTAAATTCACCAACCCAATTAAACTGGACTGTATTACAAGCTGCTGGTGTAACCGAAGCCTTATTTTAATGCGCTCATTAATCAATGCCAAACCTACAGGGCTCACAGCAGCCCATGTAATTAACTCTTTAAACACAGGGAATAAAAATCAGGGCTGATTGCAGATACCAGTTATCCTTCCTGAGGGACGCAGACCATTAGCTTCCTAATGGGTCTTGCCCCGCAGAGGCGTAAACCATCAGCGGAACTGGCTCTGGTCCAAACCACAGGCCTCGTTACACCGCGGGAAACGTAGAATCACATGTACACTCCTTTGGTGCAATTTTTTAAATACCCATCATCTGAAGATGATCAGTGTCTCCATGACTTCGGTTAATAATCTGAGGTTGTGGAATTCCAGTGGCATCCTGTTGGTAGAACACTAGGTCATAAGAGTCAAAAATGAGCTAGTTGGGTTGTTTTGAGTAGCGTTGCCATCTACAATTACGTTTTGGTACCAGGAAAAACTCATTTGGTGCTGGTTGTGCCAGCAGCAGTTGATGAGATGAACAGGCCCATATGTGGTTTAAGAGGGGTTTGTTGCACTGTGCAATTAAACATAATGTAGAATGACATGGAGAGGAGAGTCAGCGAGAGAGAAATGTTTAACCGTAAAATAGCCTGCGCCATTCATTTGAGTAATCAGTTGCGGGATGCGAGTTTAATAGCCTTTAATGATCTGTTTCCTGATATCAACTCCACTCAACGGTCAAAGTGCTCAGCCATTTATGAGATTAGAAAACACATTTTCTGAAAATAGCTCCATTCGTACCTCGCCCATGTTCCTTAATGAAATGGAAAAGTAAAAAAAAAGAAGTGGAACCTCTGAGGGAAACAGTTGTACTCTTCTTGTTCTCTAGCGTAAAGAGAAAACAAACTGCAGAACAAATTAACGCTAACCTTAATTTCTACTTTTACAGGAGTAGGTCTATAAAAGGAGCTCGGAGGAGACGCGGCTGCTTTTAGAAGCGAGTGGTTGCATTTTTAAACCTTTGGGTTGGTTTTGGCAGTGTTCTCATTAAAACGACCTTTGTGTTTCTCATTATGCGGCTCATACTGAAGAAGTTAGCAGCTCGAACTCTGTTAGCAGAATGCTAATCACACTGAATGCAGTCCAGGTGAGAGTGGAATTCACAACCAAGAGGTAAACACCAAACACATTTGGAGGCAGACCTCGGAGGTCAAATGCTAAGCTCTTTTGTGCTAGATCTCTGTGAATGTAAAATGTTTACAGGGTCTCTGGTCAAGTGATCCATGCATGTGAGGCCATATACACATGACCTTTAATTTAGTTACTGCTGATAGACTTTTGTGAAGCTAACGCTAGTTACAAATGTTAAGAACACTCATCCAGCATTAGCATGTGATCTTCTGCAGCTTCAAGAGTTTGGGGTTCTTTTATTTGGGGGGGGGGGGGGGGGGGGGTTTGCATGTAAATTGTCTGTTAGTGTGTGTGTTTATATGTATGTATATAAAGTTTATTTGCATATTACAATATATAGCTTACATTTTTTAATAGGTTAATTTATTTATAAAATATAATAGGTTAATTTAATATTCAGTATATTCAATTTTATAACTATATAAGTACATTTACATTTACATAAACATTATGTATAATTTACTATTTCTGTTTAAAAAATCTACAAAAAATATATAATAAATAATTGATCTCGCGTCACACCTTTTTTCAAAATCTATACATTCATATATAATTCACATAATTAATGTAATATATAATTCATATGTGTGTGTATGTGCCTGTGTTTATACATATGTAAATACATATGTTTCTTGTGTTTGCTTCATATATAACACTTAAGATTACATTTATAAAAATTACATAACATTGATAAAAAAAATTTTTTTACGTTTTTTCTACAGTGAATGATAGTCCAGTTTGGAGACTCAAACACATAGCTCATAGCAATTATGTTCTGCATAAAGGACCACAAAACACCACCGTCCCTTTACTTTCCAAATGAAATTAGACGGTGCCTCAGAGGTTTAAGTGAAAACACCTGGTCAGTGTATAAAGCGGTGGACTACATGTTTTCAGGCTTTGGCATAAAGTACAGCTCCCTCCATCTTGCTCCACGACATTGAAACAGTCATCCTAGCAATGGCACCGATGCACTTTTAGACCCCTACAGAGTTTTACAGAGCACCACCGTAAAGTCCAAGCACGATCTTTCCAGGATTAGTCTTTCCATGATTTAACGCTGCTCTCTCCTGACCCCTGGAATGCAATGTATGATAGATCTATTTTCTTACATTGTTTCACCTGCTCTAAATAGAACCACATGTTGTGAGGAACCGCCTCAACGGTCTTTCAGCCCTAATGGGAAGCACATTGGGGGGTTACAAGGAGGCGCAGACAGCCGAAGGGGCTTCCATTAGACCAAAGCGTGACACATAGAGGAAGACGAGGGCAGTGTATGAAGATAATATCACAAATCAGAGGTGAATTATGGGGCAATGCCATGAATGCAAGTCCCATCAAAATCCAAAACCCAGTCAATCTCCAGTCCCAAGTTACTGTGAAGTCTGTGTAGGGTTAGAGAAGAATCTGATAGGTCTCTCTGCTCGCTTGTTCTCTGATTAGGATGATTTACGGGTTTGAAAATGTAAGTTTTTTTGTCATGTTTTCCTCAGTAAAGAATTGTCCTGCTGAAAAGACTGTTTAAACCAGCCACTCCCAAAACACACTTTGTTTTGGCCAGATTTTGGCCAGAAATGGTGTCAACCCAGTTCTTTTTTTTAATTGTACATCAAGTATTTTGGGGCATTTAGCTATAGTTTGCTGGATTTAACTGGATCTTATGTTTTTACCACTTGTCAACTAGCAACCAAAACTACTTTAAAAGCATGAAAATTTTACAAAAACTAGCAGAATATAAGCATTGGCCAGGCGAAAACATTACATATGGTTTAAATTGTTTCTTCTTCAGCAATGTGAAACAGTCAACTTGTGTGATTTAGTTGTACATTACTAACTTGTGTACAAAAAAACTAATTAAACTAGCCCATCAAACTGATTTTTTGTTTTAGCCAATTGTTAAGTATCAGTAAAAAAGTGCCAAAAACCATCAAAAATGAGCGAAAACTAGCTGAAGTCAGGCTGCCTCATTAAGCTTAGACAAGAAAACCACTTTAATATGATTTAAACCATTTGTTTCTTTTTAAGCAATGTGTAGCCTACTTGTCAAGCTAACAGGTACCCAAAAACTGCTGCAAAATAATCTCAAATTAACAAAAACTAGCTGAATATCAGCAATGGCCAGACTGACCAATAAACCGAGACCAGAAAACCACATTAAGTTGGCTTAAACGGTTTCATCTTTAGCACAGTGGACACATCAACCAGTGTGATTTTTGTTGAACATAAACTTGTGTGACTAACTTGTGAACAAATCTGTAACCTTTCAAACACGCTAAACTTGGCAGAAAAACAGTGTCTTTAGCTGGAAAGCACTTGTTTCGGGAAGCACATTGTGATTCATGTATTTCACTCCAGATTAGCATTAGCCTGGATCCATTTCAAGCTTTACCCTGCTGCTCATGTTTTCCTGTATGAAAGTTAGCTTTAAATTCCTTCATACAGTGATCTCACTTCTCACACAGCTGTTTTTTTAAAGCTGTCTAGCAATTAGCAGTAGCTTATTAGTGATGGCAGCCTTGTTAAATATGCCCAGGATTAAGGTTTCTAAACTCATTTATTCTTTTATCACTGTCATGTGCCATTTTTCGATGAGTTCTCAGTGAAATGTTTGGTTTTTTGAAGCATTTAGCAATTGCAAGTGCATCTTTTACTGTGCAACAATGACATCTGGTGACTGTGAAGGTAACAACAGGCTTGCTCCAATCAAAAATATTGTCGCAGACTCCGTTTTTGGATTTATTTTAGGCATTGTAAATGCCCCACATGCGTCACCACAGGTTATTTATGCATTTTCTACATACAGCACATCTGTCACCGCTGGTACCGCAGTCACACATGTGAGGGGAACAATTCCAGCTGATGACTAACAGGCAGACAGCTGCAGAAGTGTAATGAGACTGAGACTGAGACTGAGAGTGTGCATCTGATCACGTAACTCAGGGAACGTGTGTCACGCCGAGCTCACTGAAAAACTGAAGCTCATTGCTCTTTTCATTTTTATATCAACAATTACACAAAGCACTTGCAGTCGTGAAAGAGAAGAAGCTGACAATTCATGCATACTGTATAATCTGTAATTGCCTAAATTTCGCCAAATGTGCACTAAAAATGTTGTTAAATTTGTGCTTGGGGACACATTTTTGGCCTACAACACACACACAATACTCACTTTAGATCATAGAAACTTTCCTTAAGCAAAATATACTGTAGTGCAGTGTTACATTACAATTATTCTATCATATTTTTTTGTAAATGTTTTGGGTTAGATTTATTTTTATATTTTCTGTTTTTAAATCAGCATTTACAGTACTCTAAGTTTTAGCATTTCTTTTATGTATTTAGTTTTAGTTGTATTTGATCTAAAAATATCTATTTTTATTTATTAGTTTAGTTTTAGTATATTAAATTAAACTAAAAATAAAAAATAAATGTAGCTTCGGCAGCTATCTGGCATAAAATAAGTTTTATTTTAATGTATCTTACATTTGCATATTTTACTTTAATTTGAGTTCAAGTGTTTTTTTAAAGACATTTTTAATAGACCAATTAAAAATAATTTATTCTTCTTCAAATTTATTCTATTATCTAATCTAATTTATTTGTATTCATTTAGTTTTGATTGTAGTTTTAGTTATACTAGTACTTTGTTAAACCAAACAAAAATTAGAAATAAACATTTTGATGTAGGCTATATATGTACAATGTGTGTGTGTGTGTGTGTGTGTGTGTGTGTGTCTGCCGTTCAAACGTTTGGGATCAGAACAAATTTTGTTTTTTAAAGGAGTTTCTTGTGCTCATCAAGGCTGCATTTATTTGATCAAAAATACAGGGGGAAAAATATAATATTCTGAAATATTATTATGTTTTTCTATTTAAATATACATTAAAATCGAATTTATTCCTGTGATCAAAACTGAATTTTCTGCATCATTACTCCAGTCTTATAAGTCACATGATCCTTCAGAAATCAATCTAATATACTGATTTGCTGCTCAGGAAATATTTATTATTATTTTAAATGTGGAAACAGTTATGCTACTTAATATTTTTGTGGAAATCATGATACATTTTTGATTTTCATGACTTTTTGATAAAGTTCAAAAGAACAGCATTTGTTTTAAATTGATTTGTAGCATTTTAAAATTTTTTACTGTCACTTTTTATTAATTTAGTGAATCTTTACTGAATTAAAGTATTAATTTATTTTTCTTTCTTTGAAAAAACCTTTTAAGTGTTTTTTAACTAAAGCATTTAAACTAAAATAAAGGTTCTTTGGTAGCATTATTATTCTATAAAAAAACCTTTAACATGCATGAAAAACTACTTTTTGGTTAATCCTGGCACTTTTATTTTTACAAATAAAATTTTTCCAGATGCAGACACTGACTCCATTTCTTCAAATCTCGTATATTTAATTCATATACAGAATTCACATTAGTCACTAAAATGTTCATTGTACAATCGCAGGTCAATAACCTGAAATAGAATAAATAGAACTTTTCCATTCGTAAATGCTATTAATATGTTAACTCTAATAGTGAGGTGACTATCAAAATGTATAAGAAAACTAGAGTCTATATATTAATAAGTAGTCATGTCAACAGCTCTAGCCGTGTTAGTGCTAAATATATTGACTAAACTGTTATTTTTATAAAAAAAAAAGAAAGGAAAACAAAAACCCTGAAGGAATAGGTTCAGTAGAGTCAGTAATTGCAGTTACGAGACGTACAGTCGATCAGATCTGATGGGTCTCCAGACTCAGGAAATGCCCTGCCATGATGACTCCGAAATACCAGGATGTCCTCCTGGCGGATGGAGAGGTCAGGGGGGTCGGCGGTCACCATGGCAACAGAGTCTACATTCATAGTCACAATAATGCTCAGTGTTCCGAACAGAACCCTTCTGTACGCCAGCCAGTATGATGTCACGGTGATGTCATTCCGAAGTGCCGACCCATTCTGGATTCGCTTCCAAAAGCAGCTCCATCCTCGAATATATCGTCTGAATATCCGTTGTACATCAGCGACTGCAGAGCTTGGGTTATTTAGCGTTGTTGTTTCATGTGATCTGCTTTCAGTCTGGAGAAGAAGAAAAAAAAATATTCGTTTACATTACAAGATGAGTGATCTAACAATTAAATTTGGTTTGAGCTTCAACAGATGCCGCTTATTAGAAAACTCATGCATTAAGGTGTGCGATCTGTCTTCTCTGGAAAGCTATAAACAAGTTATTAAAGAGAAGGTGACGGGTCATGAATACACACACACACACACACACACACACTTTGAGCAGTTGGGACTCTTATCAAACGCTGATCAGAGAATCAGCTGACAGGCACCTGCTGTTCACAAAAGCATTGAAAACAAACTGACATTCAGGAATATTCTGGGTTATTTTATCTTAATATCTACAGACAACATCTATAGCATCTGTTGACTGCCACAGAAAATAAGTGATTCAGTTACAAATATGAAGATAAAAGATCTGAAAGCATTCAGTGTTAAAGGGATATGGTTCCGCTGAAAAATTGAAATTCTTTCATCATTTACTCATTCTTATATTCTTCCAAACTTGTAAGGCTTTCATTCTTTGATGTGGGGGCGAGTAAATGACACATCACTTTAAATAACATTACACAAAAATGGATTCAAATGAAAATCTATTTTTAAGATAATCACCAGACAGCACTTGCTGAATTGTGTGAGGTCAGTGTCATAGACTAATAGATTTAAAGGAATAGTTCACCCAGTAGTCCATTGGAACAGATGGATCAGTGGATCCTCTGCAGTGAATGGGTGCTGTCAAAATGAGAGTTTAAACATCTGATAAAAACATCTAAATAATCCAATGATGAAGTAATCCATACAACTCCAGTCCATTAATTAATGACAGCAATGCAGATTTTTTTTTTGCGCTCTTTTCATTCATAAAGTTTACATTTATTCACATTTATACGTTACCCTTTATTGCGTGACTTATAAATTATTCCTTGTCCATTATTCATTTTTGAATGAAAATGGATTAAGTCATAGAAAGTAACATCTACACGCAATATTGTAATCCTAAAATTCACGTCGTACTCGCAAACTCTGTGCATGCATTATGGTTAATGCATGCTCGAGTAGTCTATTGTTTCTGACAGCGCCAACTAGTGTTGAAGTATTCGATCACTCAACTACTCCACTAGTCCTCGTATACTCGAGGATACTCGTATAGTCTTAAATATAAAGATTCTTTATGCCCTTCCATTGAACAAAAGGTTCTTTATGGTGGAAAATATGTTATTTTCACTTAGCAGTTTGTTCTTCTCAAGCTATTTGAAGAAGAGTCAAAACAACTTTTTGGTTCTTCCTGGGGTGTGCATTCAACACACACCTAAACTACAAGGAAAGGAAATTGTGGCTTTACCCCTAAAAATGAAACTCATTTTAAGTGATAAAAACAGGAACTGAAAGAGACACAGTGCAGTGCAGAAGAACCGAGAAGAAGCTGACAGACTCTGTCAAGATATAGACATATCATATGTGAAGAAATCCCTCTTTAAGAGCTGCAATGGTTACTTGGGATCAGATTGTTTTCTTAATAAATGGAACCCACAAGGCTTTTGAAGTGATTGAGGAAAATGGCACAGGTTCACCATTACCAGCTTATATTAGAACTGGAGATCTTCTTATGAGGAAAATAAATGGCTCTCAAGTTTACCACGTTGGGATTTACTGTGGAAAATTCATCATTGAGTTTACAGGTAATAATTTGACTTTATTAAATGAAATGAGAAACCACAGTTTATGTCTTGGGGTTATTAATGAAATTAAATATACATATATGATTTAATAGTTGTGTATCTAAAAACTTTGTTGTTTCTTATAGCTCCTGAGTATACATTCTTTGGTCAAATGACAAGTTATTCATCAACCAGTGAGTCTGGCACAGTGAACATGAAAAGTCTGAAGAACTTCATTGTAAACAAGCCGTACCGTGTCCTCTGTCTAAAGATGGCTATTCCTGTCAACTTCTCTGAGTTGGTTGATGATGCTATGGACTATAATGAGAAATACCACCCTTTGACAAATAACTGTCTGCATTTTGCACTCAGACTCTTGGGGGTAAGCAAATGACAGAAATTAATCAAATATTCATATTTGACCCTGGACCACAAAACCAGTAATAAGGATCAATTTTTGGAAATTAAGAAAATTACCTTTAAAGCTGTCCAAATGAAGTTCTTAGCAATGCATGTTACTAATAAAAAATTAAGTTTTGATATATTTACGGTAAGACATTTACAAAAACTCTTCATGAACATGATCTTTACTTAATGTCCTAATCAATTTTGCAAAAAAGAAAATCAATAATTTTGACCCATACAATGTATTTTTGGCTATTGCTACAAATATACCCCAGAGACTTAAGACTGCTTTTGTGCTCCAGGGTCACATATATAAAAAAATATGTGGTAATGTATGAAAGGATTAAATAAACTTAATTATTCCTCTATGCAGCTTATAACAAGATCTCTTCCAAGAAGGTAAACAATTATTATTTAATCTTTATTCATGTCCACACACAACTGTTGTTGATATATATTAATAATGTGTGTGTTTTTAAGTATTTACACTTTAGAAATGCTCAGCACCTTCTTTCTTATTTCTTCTGCAGCCTGCCAAAGGAAAATGGTGAGATCATTTTCTGAATTCTCTACTCCCTAAATAAAACAAATCCTTAAAAATAGGCCACAAATATACTGTATTAATTTGAAGGAATTTTCCGCATTTATTTATTTTTTACAGGTGTTTACCATATTTTTCGGACTATAAGTCGCACATGAGTATAAGTCGCATCAGTCCAAATATACGTCATGATGAGGAAAAAACATATATATAAGTCGCACTGGACTATAAGTCGCATTATTTAGAACCAAGCACCAAGAGAAAACATTACCGTCTCCAGCCGCGAGAGGGCGCTCTATGCAGTGAGCAGCATAGAGCGCCCTCTCGCGGCTGGAGATGGTAATGTTTTCTATTGGTTTCTTTTCTCTTGGTTCATGTCAAATTAATTTTGATAAGTCGCACCTGACTATAAGTCGCAGGAACAGCCAAACTATGAAAAAAAGTGCGACTTATAGTCTGGAAAATACGGTACCTGTATTTTACATTTTGTACTAAATTATGTTGTGTTTTAGGGTTAAAGGAAATGTAATGAGCTGCCATGTGTTTTTTCCTGTTATTTTATAGATTTATTTCTTACAGTGTAATGGCACTTTTTGATTTAATCATCTTCCGGATTTATATTTTCTTTTGTTTTAGCTGAAGAAATCAACATGGATGATTTGGAGGAAAGTGCTGCTTTGACACAGTGAGAAACAGCTTTACAACAACATAGACATAAAATGAACCTTAAACCCTGAAACTACCAGAAGATGAAATCGTGATATACTAAATATATTTGTAAGAGACTATTAGCATATTGCTTAAATATCACTGCCTGAAAGATCTGTTGGTATGGTCATGTCAAAAAAGCAGTTAAACAATAAAACAGCCTCTGTTCATGTTATTTTCTGTGAACAAATGGGCAATAATTATTTCAGATTTAATTAAATGGTTTCATTTATATTTGAAGTTTAAATAAAGCGGGGGGAGGGGGAAGCTAGAGGATATATAAGGTCATATCAGAATAGAGATTGTTATTAATGTATCAGAGAGTAGGCTACATATCAATAAAGGACAAAGTGGTGAATTTATTTCTCATGCAAGGAATTGTTTTTTCTTTCCTTTTTTATGCCTAATCCAAAAACCAGTCCTTCTTGACCTCTAATCAACAACATTGGCCAGAAGCAACAGCTAAAATGTCTTAATGATGGATTTTTTTCTTACAAACACACAGCTTTTCACTTCATAAGACATTAAGTGATGGACTGGAGTGGTGTGGATGTTTTTTATAATCTGTTAGGCTCTCATTCTGATGGCACTCATTCACTGCAGAGGATCCATTGCTGAGCAACTGATGTAAAGCTACATTTCTCCAAATCTGTTCTGATGAAAAAACAAACTGATCTACATTTAGGATGGCCTGAAAGCGAGTACATTTTCAACAAATTTCAGCAAGTTTGGGTGAACTTTTCCTTGTAATGTTTATCGTTACATCCAATCTATGTCCAAAAATGTGCCAATGACTCTTTAAGTAATGTGCACATGTTTTGCGTACTGAGGGATGGGTTGCATCATATATGCCACATATGCTGTTGTTAAGTTAATAACACCGAATATCTCTCTGATTTGAGTTTACAGACACGCTGAGAGTCTGTTCTCCACATACAGTGTAAACCTGTTTTTTAGCAGTAATGTAACGAGACGTGTGATTTGATCCAGTTCAAAAGTCTCTCTGGAGCCGTGCGATAATGTTGTTCTGTGTAATCTAAATGTAATACCGCAATCTGTTCCCCTTTTGCATGCTGCTTCCTGGTACACAGGGTTATTATGGGTAATCAGTCCAGCCATTATAGCCCTCAATCACGACTGTGTTGTCGTGAGGTCTTTCATCATGCTCTTTTTTTCTTTTTTTAAACATGCATTATAACCTTAAAGGTAATTTACATACATTAGTATTTTATATCCTGTTGTCTGTTAATGCATACAGCAACAGAATGCCTGACACATTATAGAGAAACCAATGTCTTTTCACTTTAAATTACTGTTTAAATTGCTATCTATTCATCAGACAAAGGCTTTAGAAGTCTGGAAATATAAAGCATGGACTGTTTTTATATGGTAGGCTATTTTGTTTTGCGTTTTAGAAATGGGTCACGATGGTCATGTAGTTGGCTAGTCCAACAATCAACTAGACACTTAATAAGAGTGATTCATCTCAACCAGGGGACTGAAACTTACAATTACTCAAATAACCTAAAATGCTTTAAAAATATGTACAATTAGAATATATATATATATATAAAATAAAAAATGATATATATTTGTAATTATAATTTTTATTGAAGAAAACACACTAAAGTTATATTAAAGTATATTATATTTTAATATGCCTTCTATTACATATAATTTTAATATAATGTTTAATGTATATAATATAGTCTAGTTAAATTTTTTATGAATTACTTTTATTTATTTTAGTTCTAAACAAAAAAATTAACTATATATATATATATATATATATATATATATATATATATATACATATACATATATATATATATACATATACATATATATATATATATATATATATATACATATATATATATATATATATATACATATATATATATATATATATATATATATATATATACATATATATATATATATATATATATATATATATATAATAAAATTATACACACACTAAATTACATATATTTATTAAAGAACACACTTTTTGAAAATAAATATAAAAAATATAATAAGAATGTACACCTTGTAAACTGAAATTATATATTTTTTTAATAAATATTTTTTTTATTTTGAATATAATACATTTGATTATAAAAATGCACATTCATTGAAGAATACACAAACATCTGGAATCACAAAATGAATTGTGGTTCATTTCAATCCATTGATTTGATCACATTTTTTGTGTCTAAAGCAGGAAAACAAGCAGCTTTGTTGTAATGACAACAGAAGCATGTTTAGTCCAGTCACTTAGTCAGGAAGCAGACTTTGCTTTTTTTTATATGACACTTATGAGTTAGATTTGACCTAGACAAAAACATCCTGTTGTTACTGTTGTTCTGCTTTTATCAATCTCGAAACTCTGTCTTTCTTTGTACGTGCTCCTCACCTTTACGTGTGGATTTTGATTGGCTGGCAGCTACCGAGGTCAGATCAGCAGGAAGGCCCACATACACTCCTCCATAGTTCCTGCGGAGCACACACTCACACATTCATTATCACTGCCCAGATTCACTCTCATATTCAGTCTTGCATGGCTTGTCATGATTCCATCTAACCTTCGTTTCTCATCATCCGGCGAAGGATCTTCTGTCCTGCATCAAGAGAATAAAGATGAAGACCATCTCTGTGGTTGACACTTCTGCCAGATATCCATTTATATAAAAACACATATCAAAAATATAACTGTACATTTGATGGGAATCAGTCAGATATGGCTGATTCGCATCAAAACACATTAAGAAGCTGTTTTAATCTGAGAAAGAGCCTGTGGATGAACTCTATAGAGCAGAGGTATATTTTATTTAATGCTTTTGATTTTAATGCTGTATATCTATCCATCACAGATTCATTTCCATTTTTCAAAAATGCCATTTCTGATTTCGCAGTTGAGATTTCAAATGCGATTTTAACATGGAATCCACTCCAAAGCTTAAAAAAAGCTATAATTGTATTATTGTTGTTATTATATATATATATTTTTTATATATTATTTTATTTTATTTATTTAATATATTCCCAGGGAACACATGTTAGGAGAAAATTGTTAGTCTGAATTTAATTTGAGTCGCTTTGGATAAAAGCGTCTGCTAAATGCACAAATTTATTTTATTAAAATATTTTCATATCAAAATGTAAATACTTATTATCTTTTGAAATTAATTTTTTTATTAGTAAATATGTATTTTTCTTCTGTAAAATATAAAAATCCATTTTACGTTTTATAATTTATATAATGTTTTTTATTATCATTTTATAATTATAAGATTAATTATTTTATACAGTAAGTCATGCATTTAATTATATGATCGTTTATTTATTTTTTTATACTAAAAACTTAAATATAGCTACTAATAAATTTCAGTTTTCAATTAAAATTTCACATCTTTACTTAAAATTTTACAATGTTTTGCTGGTTGAACGATCCAGCTGTTTTAATTTTCACTTGAATCAAATATGCCATTCCCAGAGATTTGGAATGGGATTTTAACTTCCGGAATACGCTCTAAAGCTGAATGTTTACCACGACTTGATTCGAGAATGGAAAATTGTATAATTTTTCACGCGGCGAGCATTTATTCAGCTCCTCTGTGACTTTATATAGACGTTAAATGCTAAACCATGTCAAACAGAAGTCACACGCTGATGTCAGCAATCTAAACACACTCGGGCGTTTTTCCACGGATGGGACGGATGCCATCTGGTGTCTTTGACAGTAAACGGAGAGGTGTCAGGCGTTGAGGGGGATGGGAAATGATTGCTGATTGGTTAGCATGTGTTTGGACCCTCAGGGGCCCATGTGCGCCACTAAAGCTGCTGTAGTGTTAGCTGGAACCAGCCAGGATTCAGTCTGTGTGTGTATTTCAGTGCATGTATGCTGTATTGAGCTGTTGTCAGTTGTGTTGATGAATTCAGCGCTGAATGCTGTTATTAATTTTTCTCGGGTCAGTGGGGGACTGTAGCGATCGCGACATTCATTCTTTGGCTCAGATTCATGAATATGGTATGCTTGGATATGTCATAAATTAAATTACTCACACATCCTTGGCAGCTTCTGCTGGACCTTAAAAAAACCCATAAAAGAACATTTAATTATTTAATGAACATTTAATTTAAGAACATTTAAAATTTGTTATTAATAATTTAAAATATTTGTGTAAAATCAATATTAGTACTATTAGTGCGTAACCCATATTATTTGGTAATATGAGTAAAACAAAACTGTGTTTTAAATAATTTTTTTAATAGTGCTACACTGATTATCAGCCATTTATAACATAAAAATAATATAAGTTTCCTAAATATCATTTTAATGTATAAAATAAAAAATATATAAATTATTGTACAAAATGAATTAATAAAATAATTGTATTTAATATAATAAAATATATTAATATTAAATTTTTATTCTAATAATTATCCTAAAATATATAAATAACTGTATCATATATATATATATATATATATATATATATATATATATATATATATATATATTAATTAAACTTTATACTATTAAATATATATTGTTTACTGCTGTAAAAAATTTTTACTTTTTAATAATAAATTATAAAGTATTTTTTATAATTAAAAAAATTATATAATATTTCATATATTTATTATGCTACATTGAAAACCTAAATATACCAATAATTATAAATGAACAGTTTAAATCTTTATTATTAAAGGCTTATGTAGAATTGTGTGTGTGTGTGTTCTCATTACACTGGAGGGCCGTTGAAGGCATCTTCACCTTCAGCTTCTCTTCAGTGTTACTGCAGTAATCACACAAGCCCTGCTGTCGATCAGTGCTGGACATCATTATCAATCAGTAAGACGGACCACGAGAGCTCAACATCACACAGATGAAGCTAAATTGTCTGGTGTCCAATAGTGAACGGATCTTTAAAAGCCATTTTTGCCATATTTTACATCCAAACCACTGTGAAAACGTGCAGTAATTCTGCCAATTTTTTACTTTTTCAGTGACTGCACTGATTTTAGAGGTCACAAGAGGGATGTTTCCAGTAGTTTTATTCAGTCTGTGGTTCAGTTCTTTGATTACAAACGTTCATTTGTGCAGTGACTCTTAATTCACCCTGGCAGTTACTCTCAAAGAGATCTGTCTTTCTCTCACACACAGTCTTTATTAAAGTCTAAATGCCTCGAGCCATCGTTTGACAGCATCGACGGATGATTTTGACTTATTTAAGTGTGTTTAGACTCTTTGTTTCGGAGGATATGTTGGACTAACGCTGAAAACCTTTGCACTGAAGACTTCTCTCTGAGTGTGTTTTGTCCTCTAGAAACCGAGCTAAAAAACCAGGTCAGTTTTATCGGGGTCAAGAAGCGTATCTTTACATGTTACTCCTCAGAGGTCTTGTTCTGTTCGTGACAGTCCACGAAAGAAAGTTCACAAATGAGATCTCTTCCATATCTTCAATATCTCAAGCATCACACTCATCAAAATATATAGTCCCGAACAGAGGTTCATAAGAACATTTTTCCTTTTTTGGTTCCACGCTCTTAAAAATTAAGCTTCCAAAAGTGAGTTTTTGCAGTGATGCCATAGAAGAGTTTGTTCTTAGAACATTTTAAAAATCTAAAGAACCTTTAAAGAACCATAGATGGAAGCAGAGATGCTAATGAAGAAGCAGAAGTAGAAAGAACCTTGTGGATGGCAATGAGATGCAACTAGTTTTTCATTAACTCTCCTGTTTCTCAAGCGTTTCTGCTGCATTTAAAAAATCTCAGTATGACCCCAAACATCTTCCAAATGCGAATCCTTTATCTAAACTCATTTATGACTGATTTTATGTTTTATGTTGGGAGACCATAACAAATTCGACATCTCCTGAGCTCTAGAAAAGCATCGTCTAAGCAATAAACTCCCTTTTGAGGCTCTGGTCTCTGTTGCCACTTTGACGCCTCGCTTGTCAATCATTCATCATTTTCTCTCTTAGGCAACTCAAGGCTAATTCTATTTTTGCGTTTGGCTCTTTTCTTGCATCCGGTCTGCATTTTAATGAGATTCCCCGTGAAGCATCATAAAATGGAATGCACTTTTTAAAATTCTCTGCACATTTTACATTCGTTCTTCAGAGGTGACGGCTGAATCATCTCCAGCTGTTCTCTCGCATCCCATTTTCTACATCCAGGCTTGCGAAGGTAACATTTATTGCTCAAATATTGCTCTTCTACAGCTCAGGACACATCATGGTGTTCTCAGGTATGTCTCAGTTAAGTATACTTTTTCTCCTGAAATGGAGAAATGAAAACCGTCACAAATGAATCAACTGACATAATTCCAAAGCACTGTTTTTTTACAGCAAAGAAGCATTCTGGGTTCCTCAAAGAACCTTTCAGTGAGGAGTTCTTAAAATAACTTTTTTTTCTATTAGTGTATAGAACAATTGAACAATCTAAAGAACCTTTTTCCACTTTAAAGAACATTTTCTGTTCCACACCTTAATAGCATAAAAGAACCATTTTGGGTTCCTCAAAGAACCTTTCAATGAGCAGTTATTAAAATAACCATTTTTCATAATGTGAAAACCATTATAGCAATCTAAAGAACCCTTTGTGGAATGGAAAGGTTCCATGGACGTTAGAAGTTCTTTTCTGTTAACACAGATTCTAAAAAAGAACCTTGATTATTTTCAAATGTATATACAGTAAGAGTTCAAAGCTGTACATGAAGCGAAACAAAGATCTCTGACTTTTGACCTCATTGACTCCTTTGTGTCTTGGTCGAATCCGAGCAGCGTTTTTTTAACCTCTAGTGAAGAAAATTTGCGATTATTAGAGCCTTGAGAACCGAAAGTGCCTCTCATAGCCGTCTAAGAAACATTTTAGATTCTAAAGCGATCTTATTTGTGATTCGTCTGTTTTTTCCTTCCATCGCGCTCACACACGCTCTCTTCATTGAGTGTATAAGCACAGATCTGAGCTGAATACATATTAGTCGTCTGAGGGACGGACTCTCGGTGACTGATCCTTCACCTGTGTCTGACTAAAGCCACATTCCTCCACATCCCTCCGCCGAGTACTACGGGACTTTATCAAGCTCCCACATGCCCTTATTCAAGTGTTTAAGGGCAAACGGCGCGCTAAATCAAACCTCAAACCGCTGGAATCCACAAACTGACACGTCCATTGATACAAGCAGTGCGCGTGGAGTGGTTTAAACACACTCACCCCCTGCTGTCGTGCTGCTGGCGGAGGAATGTCCACATCCCATCGTGGCAGGAACGCCTGCTTTAGAGGAGAAGGACGAGTGAGTGAATGAAGGTTCTGATGTGATGCACGAGCTCCCTCAAACATAGCCTCGAGATCAGTCGAGAGAGAGAGATGCTCGAGCCCCACGTGATTCGCTCTCTCCTCCACCCTGACAGGGTTGCCGTGGAAACAGAGGGGGTGTGGCCAGCTGTCGGTTTTACTGTACATGGTTTTAATGTACATGGAACATAACTGAGTTTGCAGGAACTCCTGATAGGTCAGAATGTACAAATATTTTATCAATAAATAAAATAGGAAAAATAAAAACGGTAAAAACAAACTATTAATATTATATTTAATATCAATAATTGACCTGTATAATGTATAAAGGTCAATGATAAAATGCTAAATGATTAAATGTAAAATGTAAATGTGTAGTTTACAAATTAATGTACAATTTCAATTTATTAACTGTTAAAAATCAAACAGTAAGCCATTAAATATATTCACAGGTCAGAATTTTGATAAATATTTAACATACAGAGTTTATTTGATATACAGAGTTTACAAATAAATGATTGAAAGATCTTCACAGGTTAGAATATTTTAAGGAACTAAATAAAATAGGTTAATAAAAAGTTCAAAGCAGGAAGTAAAAATATGTCATGCAAATAATGTATATTTATCATGTAAAAAATGTCAAATTAATTTACAGTTCGAAGTAATGATTTATTTAAAAAATATTATTAATTCAGTAAATATATCAATAGGTCTGAAATGTAATAAATATTTAAATTATATAATATACATTTGTTATTCACATATATGATAATAATTATAAAAAATTACATCTTCACAGGTCACTATTATTAAAATTATTAAAAGATCTTCACAGATTAGAATATTTCACTAACCAAACAAAATAGGATTAATAAAAACTGTAAAAAAAAACAAGCATGCAGAATAATAATAACAAATATTTATTAAAACTTATATACAATAAAATGTATAATCTGCAATGAATGAAAGTGATGTAATTGTATTTAATAGAAATAATTTACATGCATAATTATTTAAAACAAAATCAATTCAGTAAAAATATTCACATTTCAGAACATTACAAACATTGAACAAATAAAACACGTAAAAAAGCCGGAACTTGAAGTTATTTTTAATAAAACAAATTGGACAAATAAAAAAACATCTATTAATAAAATGGATACAAATGAGTAAATATGTAATAAAAACTAAATAAAATATATTTATTATTAAATATTAAACTAAATAACTAATATAAAATACTTAAAATGAAGAAATTAAATGAATAAAAATGAACAGAAATGCAAGTGTACAGTGTTGTAGAGATGTAATTATATTTAATTTAATTAACATTCAAATAAACATTCATAGGTCAGAATATGGAAATATATATAAAAAACAGGAGAGATAAAAACAGTAAAAGCTAAAAGCAAGAAATGATAAACATTTATTAATAAAATGGATACAAATTACTAAATATTTAATAAAAACATAAGAATTATTTTAAACAATAAAAATGTAGAATTTTTTAAAAATAAATATTAAGATATCACATTTTTTCTGTACATAAATTTGATACAAATGTACAAAATCGCTTGATGTTTTTGTGTGACGCAGTTTCATATGGTGACAATGCTAAATATTTTGTCAAGTGATACATATTTTTATTATTATTATATTAGAAATAATGCAAAATACAAAATGACAAAAATATCAAAGGCGGTACAG
This sequence comes from Carassius carassius, assembly GCF_963082965.1. Lineage (NCBI taxonomy): Eukaryota > Metazoa > Chordata > Actinopteri > Cypriniformes > Cyprinidae > Carassius > Carassius carassius. Next base: position 4,591,620 of record NC_081797.1, on the reverse strand, counting down.
TTTCAGCTGCCACTGAAAAGCACGGCAGTGCTTAAGGGTAATAATGTCCAGCTCATAAAACCTGACCTGAATACTACAGAAACCCTGAAAATGACATGCCAAATGCAGAAAGTCATCAAGTGTCATGCCAAAAACAACCGTCCCCACACACAAGAGCTCTTTTATTTCTGGGTAATAAACCTCAGTCTTTTTTTCTGCTGAAATTCATCTCTGTTTTATCCATTATACCGCTCAGCCCTGAAGAGAAACTCAAACAGAGACACTCACTAACATCAACACAAAGACTCTGAAGAAAGTAAGGCCTCTTCAAATCTTTTCATCTGCCGGTTTATCTGTCTGTCAGTCTATCTCTGTTTTTCAGAAATTTAGTTAGATATCATTTGGGTTTGACAAAGGGAGGACACACACAGATGTTTGTTTCTGAGTTTCAAGGACTGTACATGATACAGAGATGTAAACACAGACAGTGGACAAAATAGGAGTTCCTATTTGTAGTGAAGTTCACTAGGCTTATTAACGGAGAATTATGCAATAATCTCAAATGAAAACTAAACGGATCATGAAAACACTGTAAATTTGTAACTGATGCATTAAATTATGCTCCATATTGTATCATGTCTCATATAAAAATATATCTATAAAAATATATATGTATAAAAATATTTACTATATAAGATAAATTTAATCAATCTATCTACGAATTGACCTTAAAACTATGAAAGGGAGACAATATACCAGTGTAGTCCAGCAGAGAGTACTGTTGGATAGAAGTTAGCAAGCTTTCCGACTCAAAATGGAAGAAAAAAATCAGTTTGTCTTCCCTTTTTAAATATTACATATGATTTGAGTTCCCCATGACAAAATACTTTTTAATTACTATTTATGGCGCTATATTTTTGTGTATTTTTTGCAGTAGATTCAATTCCACTAAAATAGGACTTCATTTCCCAGCATGCAACCAAAGAAGTTCCGGATCGTATCCGGCCAGCAGCATGCTGGGAAATGTAGTCCTCATCCCTGTATTCCGTTCCCACCGTCTCCGACGCGAAACATGCCGGCCGTACACCACAAATTATTACTCGAGGAGGCCTTGCAAGACAGTCCGCAGGTAAAAATCCGTTTACTGGACCTTTGTACAATGCGTTAGTACTCATAACTGTTTGGCTTTGTGTGTTTAGCGTTGCAAACCATATTATGCGGTTGTCGAGATCCGCGTATGTCGCTGGGCGCAGCGTTTATGTGCCAGCTAATCAAAACAAAACATAGTTTTAGATAAAAAATTAAGGTGCACTGTTAGGCGGAGAATCACCTCAGCTCGTTTAGTTCATCTAATTTTATGTGTGGTTCATTTTTAAATCCTTTTATTCTCACATAAGCACCATAGACGAGACGCATCCTGCACGAATGTAAATAATATGTTTATAAACATGAGAGACGCGCGTCAAACATACGTGCATCTGACGCTACAAACGCGCGTCTTATTTTCAACTTAGACGTTTTAAAGTTGCAAATGTGTTGCTAGCAGTGGAGTTGTAAATGAAGGGGCCTGTATGGGAGGAGTGAGATGTTGTTTAAGTGGTCCAACCCACACAAGTCTGATCCTCATACATTATTAGTATCAAATATGAGAATCAAATCAAAAACGTCAGGTCAGAAACAACACCAAAGGATGTTCAGCATCAGATTAGCAACTGACACAACAGGTTTTCATTACTGCTGCCTTTGCAAAAGTCATGATTAGGCCTAATTTGCATGCTATTTTATAGCAGTTCAAAAGCGTGAAAGCCTCTCCCACATACTTGAGATATCCTCAGTAAAGTAATGATTTACTTGATGTTTCTGAGTCATGCCCCATAATGCTCTGCACTGGATATTATGAACCCACAGATGGTGTCCGCCCCGTCACTCGCTTTGTTTGCATTGGAAACACACCCAAAAGTCTGTCCTGATCCCTGACAGAACACACCTGTTGATACACCCAGCATGCTTCATGCTGCACAAATGCTTATTGGGTTCACTTAGTGCATTTGGCACTGTGTGAATATGAAGAACTGTATGTGTCCTGTGTTTGCAGACACGGTCCTTGCTCAGTGTGTTTGAAGAGGATGCAGGCACGCTCACTAACTACACAAACCAGCTGCTCCAGTCTATGCAAAGAGTGTTTGGAGCACAGGTATACACACACATACACACATCGACTTCAGCTGACTGTATTTTAAAATTAATGTTCAGTTTGTTGTGCATGAATCATCAGTGCGTGTTATTTTAAAGATAAACGTTGTTTTTAAGGTCTTTTAGCAAACTTTTTTTTTACTGATGAAACACAATTTGTTTTCTGATGATGTCAGCAAGGCCAGAGGGGTGTGGAAAATAATAACCAATAGTATCACAGCATAACATTTATTATCCAATCAAATCCTTACAGACAAACTCAGGTCCCGCCCCTAGATTATTTTCAACTGAATATTCTGTTATACATCATAATATATGGCACATGATGAATGTTGAATTAATAAACTGTAACTTTAAATTTAAATACACAGGAAATAATTATATGAAATCTAAAAAGGTATTTTACAATCCTGAATATGAAGTTATAATTCTAAATATTAAACTATAAATTTTAATATTTATTTAATCTGAATATGTAATTATAACTCTGAATATATAAATGTAAATCTTAATATATATAGATGCAAATCTGAATATCCAGCAAATTAATTATAAGAAATCTTAATATATGTTTAAATTCTGAATATGAAGTTATAATTCTATAAATTTTATTTTAATAAATTTGAATATGTAATTATATCTTGGAATATATAAATGTAAATCTTAAATATATAGATGCAAATCTGAATATCCAGCAAAATAATTATAAGAAATCTTAATATATGTTTAAATTCTGAATATGAAGTTATAAATCTATATATTTGACTATACATTTTATTTTAATACATTTGAATATGTAATTATATCTTGGAATATATAAATGTAAATCTTAATATATATAGATGCAAATCTGAATATACACCAAAATAATTCTATAAAAACTTAATATATGTTTTTAAATTCTAAATATAGGACTGTAAATGTAAATATTTATTTATAAATTTGAATATGTAATTTTTTCTTGGAATATATAAATGTAAATCTTAAATATATAGATGCAAACCTGAATATACACTGATTTAGATCTGAATATAAATGTAAATCTGAATATGTAGTTCTCAGTCTAAAAATAGAAATGTAAATTTGTTTATGTAGTAATAACCCAATATAAAAATTCTGAAAATATAGATTTAACTGTGAATGTGTAAATATAAACTATCAGTATATAAATGCAAAACTTAATATATAGTTATAAATCCTAAATATTTAAACGTTTAAGATGTAATCTGAATTGATATTTATAATTCTGAATACCTTAATTTAAATTGTGAATAGTTCTAAACATTGATTATGTATTATTAACACATTTGATACAGTTATATCTGTATATGTTGATTTTTAACTAGATTTTTGGGTTTATATTTATGTTCAGATTACATTGAATCATTTTCTGTTCGACAAATATTTAATGAATAAATAATAAAAACATTTGCACACAAAGTTCCCGCAGTGTATATCTTCAGATTTCAGATCTTTGTGTGTTAGTATAAGACTCTGATTGTTCATCTGACTCATTTTCTGCAGAATGAAATGGCTCTGGCGACAGAACAGCTTTCTAAGCAGCTCTTGGATTATGAGAAACAGGTAAGCAGGTGCATTAGCAGTCATGAATGGTTTTTGGGAATGTCTGAATATCTGATGTGTTACTGATCAATCTGACCTGATGCTTTGTGGGTGCAGAATTTTGCTCTGGCAAAGGGCGATGAAGAGGTGATCAACACTTTACAGCACTTCGCCAAAAGCGTGGAAGAGGTGAGAAGACACCTGCGGAGTGTGTGTGTGTGTGTGTGTGTGTGTGAGAGAGAGAGAGAGAGCGCAGGGCCATCAGTCGTGTGGCAGGTGTTCTGGGTTGGTTCTCTCATGCAGGTTGTTTGATGTTTGCCAAGATCACCTGATCATATGACCTTCAGCAAGATCACATAACCTTCAACTGCAGAATTTTTAATATTATCTTGATCAAAGCTGCAAAAATTCACAATTTGATGATTTCATTTTCTTGTATAGTCTACACACAGCACACTGGTAGCTTATAAATATTTAAATAAGATAATTATTACAATATTAATAATATCTCTCTAGCTGAACTCTCTGCACGTTGAACTGGCATCTCAGATTGCAGACAAGATGGTGTTTCCCATGGTGCAATTCAGAGAGAAGGACCTTACAGGTACATCACTCACTTTAAAGATTGTGTTCTTTCATTTTTTTTTACTTCATTATTCGTTCATTTATAGAATGTATTTTTGTTTTATGTATTTATAAAATATTTAATAATAATTTTAAATACATTTTTATAATATTTATAAAAAAATATATTTTTAAATTACTCATACTTTCAATTTCAGTGTTTCTTTAGTAATTTAATTAACATTTCTTTCACCATCTCTCTGTTTAATGTTTGTGTTACTGCGCCTTCAAGACTCTTGCATCCATTTTTTATTTGATTATTTTTCAGACTGTTTAGATATGTATTTTATGATATGTATTTTTACGAATTTTTCAAAAGTGTCAAAATAATAAGTCAAAATGATAATAATGCTTTTTAAAAATACAATTTAATTTGCTTGTTTTTAGAATAATGTGTATTTTTATCTATATATTTATTCCGTTGTTTCTTAAACATGATTACATTTCAAGCAGACAAATTTAATGATAAATGACTTTTTAATAAAAATAAATTAATATTTATATTATTGTAAATATATTTTGTCTGTTTGTTTTTTTAATTCATAATAATATTGTTAATTATAATTCAATCAATTGATTTATTTCTTGAACATTGATGTCTTTGATCATTAAATTCCTAGACAAAAAAATCATAATAATATTGTTGTATTATTCATATCACTTATTTAAACAGTAATGCTGTTTTTTTGTATCTTTTAGATGAATATTAATATTTATATAAATATGAATTGAGTATTTTTTTATTCTCCTAAAATGACTCAAATCTCAATCAGTGTTTATAATTTCATGAGCGTTTCTCACAATCTCTGTTTAAATGCTTGTGTTACTGTACCTTTAAGACTCTTGTACCCGTCTTTTTTTCTTTTAAGGACTTTTATTTGTATTTTTATGTATTTTTTTACGTGATTATCCTGTTATATGATCCCAGTGTCAGGTAATCAGATCTTAAAATAATGTCAGGTAGATTTTAAAGAGCTATGACGTGTTTGTTTTCAGAGATCAGCACGTTGAAGGAGATATTCGGCATCGCCAGTGATGGTATGAGGTTAATTTTCTCTTAATAATGAATAAAAGCAACAAAAATATTTCAATGCTAAATGAATTCCACTTTTTCTGTCTGTCTCTGTCTCCTCAGAGCATGAAGCTGCCATGGTGAAATATAGTCGTTTACCTAAAAAGAGAGAGAATGAGAAGGTAAGTATTGATATAATGAGTCTGCTGGCTGATGTGTCATATGAATGACATTAAGTAGAATCCAGTATGGAGCAGTTAAATGTGTGTGTGTGGACAGATAAAAGCCGAGGTGGTGAGAGAGGTGGCGTATTGCCGCAGGAAGCAGCATCAGGCGGCAATGCAGTATTATTGTGCTCTGAACGCGCTGCAGTACAGGAAGAGAGTGGCCATGCTGGAGCCCATGCTGGGATACACACACGCTCAGGTCTGACTAGATCAACTAGACCTCGGTATCAATTAATACATGGAGTCTAGCGCTGGGTTGTATGAAGAAATAGTTCATATTCTCAAAAATGTTCATCAATAACAATATTAAGTGTCAATTTTTCGAAACTGAGATTTATACATCATCTGAAAACTGAATAAATAAGATTTCTATTGATGCATGGTTTATTAGGATCTGACATTATTATTGAAAATCTGGAATCTGAGGGTGCAAAACAATCGAAATATTGAGAAAATCGCCTTTAAAGGTGTCCAAATGAATTCTTAGCAGTGCATATTACTAATCAAAAATAAAGTTTTGATATATTTACAATAGGAAATGTACAAAATATCTTTATGGAACATGATCTTTACTTAATATCCTAATGATTTTTGGCATAAAAGAAAATCAATAATTTTGACCCATACACAATGTATTTTTGGCTATTGCTGCAAATATTCCCCAGCGACTTAAGACTGCTTTTGTGCTCCAGGGTCAAATATATGAAAAAAATATTTTGTAAAATTTAAAACAGCCATGTAAATTCTAAGTAGAAAAATAAAACAAAATATTTGAAGATATTTAATATTATTTGCTTGGTGTTTTTAATAGTATTATTTATGTCAGTATTAATATTAATTAGTATTAGTAATTAATATAGTTATTTATTTAATATTGGTTGCATTTTAATTATATTAACTTCCAAGTTGACAAATTTAAAAACAAAAATCATTGTATTTCTAATAGTAAAATTAATTAGAAAAAAAATCTAAATTATAATTTTATTTGTTGTATTTTTAGATTATTGTTAAAACTTATTTTAATATTCATTTATTTTTGGAACACCATATTATAATTAATTTGTTTTTATATATTAATATATAATAGTATTATTTCATATTATTTATATTACACTTATATTATTTTGTACACTTCACTACAACTTAAAGAGTACAATTTTGTTTATTAAGATTTATATTGGTATTTAAAATTCAGTTATTCAAGATTTTAAATTCTAAGTAGACAAACTTTTACAAAAATAAAAAATAGTCAAAATAAACTTGTACAATTAACAAAAAACTGTATGTTATTTATATTGCTTATTAAAATTTCACATTTAAAAAACGCAGTTTTATTGGCTTGATATCATTTAGATTAATATGATTTATTTTATAAATATGAATTAAGTTATTTCTGGAACATCAAAATAAATACCAAGTAGACAAATTTATTATTATTTTATTTTGAAAAAGAAAGTTATTGTATTATTAAAAGAAAATGTAATACAGTATTTTATTTGCTTTTTAGATTAATACTTCTATTTATTTTAATATCAAATATTTTTAACACAATGTTGTGTATTTAATGTATTAAATTCTAAGTAGACAGTAAAAAAATTAAATAAAAGTATTAAAATATTTATATTATATATACATTTTAAAATAATTAAAAAAATGCTATTTTATTTTAGACATTAATAATATAAATATGAATTCAGTTATTTCTTTTAATTTTTATATTTTTACAGCTGCTTTTTAAAAGCAATAAATCATTCAAGTTTGTGTTTCTTATGTGTGCAGCACTTTTTGCTTCAAAATACGTGTTATTTGTGTGCATTATTCTCAATATAGCCGAATCATCTCATATCCCGTTTGGTTTTTCCACAGATTAATTTCTTTAAGAAGGGGATGGAGCTGGTGTCGAAGAAGATGGACGGTTTTCTAAGCTCAGTTTCTAGCATGAATCAGAGGTAAAGGAGCGGACTGATTTCTGTGATTGGTCACTGACTGGCTGTGATTGACTGCTGTGTCTGTCTGTGGGACAGTATTGAGTCTCAGTTAGAGGTGGAAGCAGAGGTCATGCGTTCGTCTCAGAGAGAGCTCCTGTCCGTGGATGACACCGTCTACATGCCGGATCACGATCAGGTCCCTGTGAATCGCGGCCTCATCCAGAAAGCCGGTTACCTCAACATCAGGAAGTATGTATCAGTGTGTGTCTGTGGGGTTTGATGAAAGCGGCCGGTGACGTGTCTAGTTTAACATGCTGAGGTAGGTCTCTGTGTCCTGCAGTAAGACGGGTCTGGTGACCACGGCGTGGGACCGCTTGTTCTTCTTCACGCAGGGCGGTAATCTGATGTGTCAGCCGCGGGGCGCGGTGGCAGGTGGGATGGTCCTGGATCTGGACAACAGTTCTGTCATGGCCATCGAGTGCGAGGACCGCCGCTACTGCTTCCAGATCACTGCACCCAACGGCAAAACGTACGGAGACTCTGTGTCTCTGTGTGTGTGTGTGTGTGTCTGAGTATGCGTGTGTGTGTTTGTGTGTGTCTGAGTGTTCGTGGTCTAAATCCAGGCTTTATCTGTCAGCTCATAAAGTTCCCAGGCTGCTACAGTGAATGATTTTGTAGATGATCTGGGGAAATCAAACAAGAGATATTCATTTGAACTTTTTACAACTATATTACATATACTACATACATATTATAAAATATTGATATTATGTATAATTGTATTATAAATAATTAAACTATATATAATGCTATAAGATATAATGTGTTTTATATATATATATATATATACATATATATATAAATAACTTTTTTAAAAACTATTTCCGACTATATAGACTACATATAAAAAAAAATGTTTAATTGAAAAAAAATTAAATCAAAAGTTTCATACATTTTAACGATCATATTTTGCTTTTAATAAAATGTCAGGGAGATATTTTTGGCAAGCTGTCATAGTGTGTGGGATTGTTTTGTTTCAAAATTTTAAAAAATTAAAAACTAAAGGCACAATATGTTCATTTTCACTGCTAATGGTCGCATAAGAACACAACTGCATGAAATATATCACACTGTGCAAGTAGTAAACATTTTACATATTAATGACAAATAAAAAAAGTAAATATCAAATTATAGTAATTATTATTACTCACTTTAGTAAACAGTAAAGGTCATTTCACACTAAGTCCGAAATCTTTGCACGTTAAAAAATAAATACGACCTCACATGGTCATCCGTCATAAAAAATTTGGATCAGGTTCGGTTTTCTGCATTTTCGCAACGGTATAACCCCCCCACCCCCCTGAAAAAACACATACAATATTTTCAGACTTTAAGTAATAGTAAACCATAATATATAATATTTGATGAAACGACTAGGCTTGTTGCATTTTGTGAAATAAAATTAAATAAAATGGCAAGAATTAACTCACTGTATTTTTTGAGAATACAATCTTTTTTTCTTTTTTTATTTATTAAAGGCATCGTTTCTCCAAATACAACCTGAATAAATTTCAAGAAAAGTATCAGAATAAAATATCGATATCCAGATTTCTTGGATAAAGACATAAATAACATAAACATAAATACTGAACAAGTATCTATCTGCCAAAGAGTTAACATCACTATATCATTAGAATATGTCTTTCGATTTAGAATTTTAATTCGCTCACTCATATAACGGCAGATTATATCTGACTTGATACATAATACACAAAAGTAAAACAAGCTTTAACTTTAAATCCAGCCGTAAGGTTAAATATATCCAAAAATATGTCTGATGGTGCTGAAGTAATGTACACATCTCAGAATCAGTTTCCTGCTGATTGATTAAACAGGGCTGTGTTAACGGCAGAAGATCTGCTCATTACTCCTTCCGTTCACACTGACCAGTTCCTGAGGTAACACACAGCAGCCCTCTCTCTTTCTCTCCGTTTCCAGGTCTCTGATTCTTCAGGCTGAGAGTAAGAAGGAATATGAAGAGGTATGTACACGCTTCAGTAAAGACGCTTTACAAAATACACTCTCTTCATTACAGATCGATTAATACTACATGTGTTATAAATGTCCATTCCTTCTGTACACTTCTTTTGTCTTTCTCCACAGTGGATCTGCACCCTCAACAACATTTCCAGACAAATTTATCTAACTGACAATCCTGAGGTATGTCTGTCAGTTGCCTAACCAGATTATAGCAACTATACCATGGTAAACAGATATGCTAGCAGTATAGATGTTATAATCCAATACATAATGTGAATGATTTAGAAATGGTTTATCTTACAGTTTTTAGGATGCTACTAATAATTTAGAATGCATTTTTAATTAAATGAAGGCTACGCATATGTAAACAAAATATTACACACACGCACATTTTTGTTACATATTTTATATATATTTTTATATATATGCATAAATATATATTTGGCATTGTTTCGCTTAATTAAGATGAGAATTAGATACTCATAATTTTTTTAAATATATTATTAATATATGCACGCATAAATATTGTTATTTATACATTTTATATACATATGTATATTTTTGCATTTTTATATATTTCCTTATTTTATATTTTTAAGAAAATATGTTTTTAATAATCAGATACATTGTTTTATTTTAATTGTTGAATTTTATATTTATTTATTTATTTATTTATATATACACACACACACACACACACTATTAAAATATATACACTGTGAAAATTAAATACCAAAAAATACGTTAATTATTTATTATAATACATTTTTGTCTGTATCGGAAACCTGATGTGAGCACTGAGTGAATGTGTGTGTGTTGTTTTCAGGCCGTGGCGATCAGGATGCATCAGACGGCCCTCCAGGCCGTGACGCCCATCACCAGCTTTGAGAAGAGAGCAGAGGGTTCTCCCAACCCCGACCGGTACGAACATTTCATGAAGACTGAACACTCGTGCACTCCTAGCTTATTCAGCTCTTTTAATAGATCTTTCTAAACGATTTGATTTAAAATCCTGTTCTGTAGAGCGAAACCAGGCACTGTGAGCTCTAGAGAGCCTCAGAAACCCCCGACGACCCTGGAGCCTGAAGATCTGATCGTCCCAGGAACACCGATCCAGTTTGACATTGTGCTGCCCGCGTCCGAGTTCCTGGACCAGAACCGAGCTGGAGCTAGGTCAGAGGTCAAAAACCACCTGAACACATGGAGAGCTTATGACAAACAGTCTGCCCTTTTGTAAATTGTTTGTAGATTTGATGTAGATTTATGGTTTTATGGGCCGTGTTTGTGTGTTTTACAGTGTGTTTATAGTTTTACTGTGTCTGCTCAGTTTTAACTGCTTGTTTTCTGTCAGACGCACAAACCCCTTCGGTGAGACGGAGGATGATGACGGCGCTTCAGACACACACGGTGAGACGAGCACATTTCAACTAGCAAACAAAAAGAGCACTACTTTGTATGAAAATACTAAAAATATTCTGCTAATAATTTAAAAGGGGTTCCTTATTATGATTTCAAATTAAATAAAGGCACAATATATAGTATATATATAACGTACTATTAAAATATATGTATAAATAATTTTATTACCAATTAATTTGATTAAACCACTTAATGTATAATTAATTTATATTATACTTTTTTTATATGTACTGTTACATTATGGCATCTGTCTATTAATTGATCCATGGTTTCAGTAAAGTTTGGTCAATTAAATGATTACGTATTATATTTTATATAGTACTTTTATTAAATTGTACATATTAAAAATAATAATATGAGCATTGAGTAACGGTAGCAGTATACAAAATATTGTAAATAATTTACATATACTGTTTTTGTACATTTTCTATATTAAAAAATACTATATATAAATGATTGTATTGAAAATTACTATGAAAAAAATAGGAAAACTTAAAGTAAAACTAATGACTAATAAAAAATGAAGAATATTATAGTCTAATATATAAAATATATATATACACACTGTATACTTATATTCTTAATTAAATATTTAAAGTAATTATATTATATTGTCAAATATATTGTTTTATTAATATTATATGCCATATATATATGCCATATATATATATATATATATATATATATAGTCAAAATATATGTGTGTGTGTGTTTATATATACATAATAAATATACACAGAACACAAACATATATTATGTAAACAAAAACTTTTTTAATCTTTTATTTCGGATGTGATTAATCGTTTGACTGCATGAATATATATATATATATATTATATATATATCATAATCACAGTATGAAAATGAGCTTATTAAATGACATTATTAAACATTACTTTCCTAAAATAGGCTTTTCTGTTTGCAAAAGGTTTATTGTTATTTCCTGTGAAATATCCCAGATTCGCTCCTGCAGCAGGTGTTTGCCGTGCGGTTCTTGGGTTCGATGGCTGTTCGGGCCGGTCACACACAGGAAGTGATCTATGAAGCCATGAGGCAGGTTCTCGCCGCTCGCGCGATTCACAACATCTTCAAAACCACCGAATCCCACCTGATGGTCACCAGCAGCTGCATCAGGTGCGCATGCCGTCTCACCTCTGAACTAGACGCTGTTTCACATATTTACATTTGTACAGGATGCTCAAAAGTGTTTCTGTGTCTGTCAACAGACTGATCGATCCACAGACA